>NW_008581069.1:0-22945 GCF_000691845.1 Merops nubicus | reverse complement strand
TGACAAGTCCTTAAGATATATTATAACTATATTTTATATGGATGCAAAGAGGCTGGCAGCATTAAATTCAGATGGAGCCATTCATCACCAGAGGTTAGCAAGGATGAACGTAATTTAATATCATGATGAAATTCTTGTTCTGTTTTTGCTGGAACCCCAAAGCTGTGGGCAACAACACTTCAGGTCTGAGATCCAGACCTTGTCACTCCTGAGTAATGGTGGGCACAGTCCATGGGACATCGATGGAAAGAACGACTGACATACGATGCTAGTCTGACAGTTCCGGTGGTAGCTGTTATTTTCTGAAACTTTTGCATCTGTTTTATTTTATGCTGATCAGGAAAGCTCTGAGCTGAGACCAGATGGTACTGATTTGCTCAGGGTTATTACTGGTTGAAACTAAACAGTGCCGTGCTCCGTTCCCACAGACAGTTATTAAACTGGAGATGATTATTATTTATTCATTGGTATTCCAGCAGCGTTCCATTGGGAGTGAAGCCACACTCAGCTGGGCACTATTCACTTAAACACACAGGGAGTTACGGTTCCTCAGCCCCAGAAACCCAAACCTGAAGTGAAAGCCCCAGATGCAGTGTGCCCTGACCTCATGCTGTTATCAAATACTTCTCTTTACTATTTCAAAACCCATTTCTCAGCAATATGATTTCTGCTTTTTTCCTCCCCAACCTGAGGAGACTAGATGTCATTTTACAACAAATGCTGACGGGACTGGCTGAGAAGAAAACCCTTCAAGGCACTGCTAAGGCTGCTGCAGCTCTACTGCCAGGATTGTTGGCAGTGGAAGCTTCTTTTTTCTGCATCAGAACATCCTCTGCCATGTTATCATCCAGTCTAGGTCTCCTCCCATTTAAGAACTGTTCGATTTGGTAAAACATAGGCTAAATGGCCTGTAGACACTCTTGGAGATGTGGGCCTTGGGCAGCTTTTTTCTCTTTATTGAGGGAAAGGGAGACTGCATGAGGTAGTGCTGGCAACAGAAACATTTCCCTGAAGCAATTCTTCACAAATCCACTACCCTTCCTAAATTCAATAACATTACTGATTCTGAATGCTATGGTCTAACAGAGCTCAGAGACCTTCAGCAGCTCAGCATCCCACATGGCAGGTCTGGGGCAGGCCTGGAAAATTATTGTGGACGGAGGAAAACAGCACTACAGAAAGACAAAGTGTCTCTGGGGACCTGGAGAACAGAAAAAAACAGAGCCACAATGCAAGCCCCATTTACCTTTGCAAAAGAAATCAGCGGAGTGTAATCTCAAGAGGTTTTGTGAGGCCACGTTGCTTTCTCTGTTTGCCTTGACTGCTTGATGAATGTACCTGTTGTGCTCCAGTGCATGACAACTTGCAAATAATGAAATCCACTGATGGCAAATATCAAGATGAAGAAAAGCTTAAAGTTAATGTAATGGTTGCCACAATAATTTACTTACAACTCATTATAAGGTTGTCTTACTATAAATCTGACAGAGGCTAGTAATTCCCTTAAAATGGTGGAGCTAAGTCATAGGTTTGGATAAATAAAAGCTTCTCTGCAACACTAATTGATTGCTTTGGACAATATTACAATTTTTTTTTCTGGGAAGTTTTATGATTAAGGATGAATTGAAAGCATGTTCAGTTTGAATAAATTCTTTCAATCACTAATTCAAGAACAGAGATGTCCAAATTCTAGAACCAGGAAAATGTCTTGGAGTGGCAGGAGCTGTGAGACTCAAGTTCGAAGTGTGAAACCTAAATGTGTCCCACAGTTATAACTGTGGCAAAGCTTGATATAAGAGCTCTGCTCACCCAGTGCACTGAAGTCATTAATTCCCTGGGTGCTCCAGGAACACCCCAGCTTGTCTCATCAGCACAGATGAGACAGTAGGGCTGGTTTGAGACAACAGACTGCCTTGAAAGCAGGTCTAAACTTCTTGTCACCTCCATAATTAAACAACTGACACACAGGAGCTCTCCAGATGGGAATTTTGGACAGTTCTACAAATTACCCCAGGTAGTGTCTGCTGTAGCTCATCTCCTTTTATGCCTAAATGGGCATGTGTTGATTAACAATCTGGGTGGAGCATCCCTGAGTTTCTCACACAGTTCTGCTGCTTCTGCAGTTGTAGAAGGGATCATGTTGTACCTAGACAACAGAGTTGCAAACAGTCGGTACAAACTGCTCCTGTAGATGCAAAAATATTCATGCAGGAAATTCTTTTGTACACAGTTACCATATTTAAATCAGTTTTGTATGTGGCTGTCATGGACAAAACAGTCCAGAGTTGGGAAATTTTACTTGAGTTAATTTATTGACAGGCCACACAAGTTTCTGATATCTGATTTGAGTATCTGGGGAAAGAACACAAACAGCTAGACAAACACTTACATGGAACACAATCCTCCCACTTTCCCAGCCTCAGCTTCCCTTATTTTTGTTGCAGTTACAACCAGTCTGTCAAAAATCCTCTGGCAATGGGACGGTTGGTGTAGGAAGTGGAAGTGGTGCACGGGATGGCTTTCTGCTGCCCTGCAACATAACTGTTTTTGCCAGGCTGCACTTCATGATTCCTGACACTCTTTGTGTAATGGTTTCCATCACACTGCACATCATGACCTCTGCTGCTCTCTTCCTCAGTGTCCCCACTCTGGCATGGGTCACTCATGGGTGTGATTTTTCACTGTATGTTTTTCACTTACTTCAGGGCAGGCTGGAACCATTTTTAGCAGATGACACGTCATGGGCTCATCCCAGGCAGGTCACAACTGCAAACTGATTCTACATACAGCCTATAACATCTGCCCACTGCAGCAGGTATGGTAACAGGGGTGGATTATGCATGGTCTTGCAGGAAGGCTTGAAGGCAGGAAGGCAGGAAGCCTGATGTCTGCCGAGTGGTACTCCTACTTTAGGATGTTTCAGTCCTGTAATTGCCATATGCGTGTGTGTGTGTGTAATGGGGGATCTGCTGAGACTGCAGAATGGAAGTCAAAGCCCCACTTGCAGTCATGCTGCATGTATCTACCATCCTCTGTCTGCTTTCAATAGAGATCTGGGACCACTGAGGCTTACATAAAGTGTCTCAAACAATTCCTCTGTGTACTTATACTTGGAGCTGAGAAAACGGTCTCCTCGTAAGAGCTGTACAGGCCTGTTCCATCTGTGCCTGTTTTGGGAAAGGATTAGCAGATGTTTAAGGGTGTGGGGGCAGCCTGCAGAGCTGGTGCATTAGGTGAACTTCATCCTTCTCCCTTCTCCTGTCTGACTTGGACCTTCACGCTAGATTGTTTTTTACACCAATGCTGCTATACCTGAAGGTGGAATGATTGCAATAAGTCAATCACTTCATTGATCTAAATAATTTATGACAACTTTATTTGCACTTATCTAAATTTATAAAGAACAATGTAAACTCTGGTAGCAGTTATAAAGTCCTCAAATACCCTCAGATAGAGCTGTCCATAATGACTGCACTGTGAAATCTAAAGATTCTTTTCAGAATATGCTTTTAAATGAAGAAAGCCATGGCAGTTTCTCATGGAATGCTGTTTGCAGTGGCCAGGCACTTACTTTTACTGCTGATCCCTAATCCTACTTCAAGTAAATCAAAAGTGGAAATAAAATTGTACTATTACACAATTGCCAAGGCAGTAAATTCTGCTGTCAGCAGATGTGGTGGCTAAAGATCCCCTTAATCACAGACACAGGACGTCTGAGCAATACACCCCTGGATAAAAGAATAGATACCAATGTGAAGAAGAAACATTGGCAAACATTTCACGTAAAACCTAAGTTATGTAGTGTGCAAGAGGGTCTGAGTCATACATGCATTATACTGTAATATTAGACATTGCAGAGTGTGAAAACATCACCATTACCACAAGTTCTCCCCTCTCATCAGGCAAAAATAATATATATAGAACAGTTAACAGGCCACATACCAGCTTAATTTTGCTATTAAGGCAACATTATCTCCACTGAATTCCTACATGTAATTTATCTCAGGAATAGATAGGTGAATATATATTTAATAATATAATTTTTAAAATATCTATTTTGTAGATGGATCTCGCTACTAGACACAGTTGCAGACTTGTACAATCACACCACAAAGATTTCTCCAAGGGACTCGCAAATTATTGATGTTTACCCCAGGGTAATTACTGTCACTCCACGAGTATCTTTCATCTGTCAGATACAGTAGGTTGAGAAACAGTCTGCCAAATGATGAACGCCTGTTTTATCAAATTCCCTTCAAGGTGCTCAACCTTTAACTGTTCTTCTCAGACACCAGATGAAAGCAGCATTCAACAACTGACTTTTGCTGCATATATTCTCTCAAGGCCAAGAGAACGGAGATTCCTTGAGGACAAACGAAGGTGATCTCTGACAATGCATTCTCAGCTGGCAGGTACTACTTCAGCATATAACAAATACCTGGATAAAATCCAACTATTTGTGAGGGAGTTGTATAAAGACTAATCTGATTCAGAATTCCTCTGCAAATGTTGATAGGTAAAATGACTTAAAATAATTTTAAATACAGGCTGCCTTCCTCACTCCTTCTGCACACCCTTTCTTTTATTTTTTTCCTCTAACTTCCTTTCGGCTTTGACGTCCCCAATCACATTTTCAGTGCACATGATTATATATGTAAAAACCTGGAAACTGAAGGGTTGTTTTGTTTCAGTGTATGCATATTGGCTCCACTGAAGTTCACAATGGTTATTATATTCCTCCTGAAAAGCCTTGCAAACAGCTAAGGGCAATGTGTTACTATGACTCGTGAAAGGCTGCAGCTGTCTATTTAATTAGTCTGAGATTGCATTTTTCCAGAGTGAGTTGAGTTAAGAAGCTGTGAGCTGTGGACTGCTAGCTCACAAGGCTGTCACACCATGGCTTCAAGGGATTTGAACCTCTGCACCCACAGAGGAAGCAAAGCACTTTCAAGGCTGCATATGACAAATATCCCATTATAAAAGAACACTCAGCAGTAGTGTAGGTGGAGCCCTTATCTCCATCATCCCAAATAAAGCATCATTTTCTTCAGGAGACTGAGTCTACAACCTCATGTAAGTATTTCTTTGCTTAGTACCTGATGAGTTCAAGTACCATGTACAGATTGATCGTAGTCCTGTTACAAGGCACGTGCTGCAAAAGATCTGGCTCAGATTTTGCTTGTTGCCTAATTTCCCCACTACAGAGTTTTTATAGTTCAAAGTAGGTTGCAGGAAATGTCAGATCTATCAATGTTATGGAAAATCAATATTCAGCTAAACATATGTTCTTTTCTGGGTATGTCTGCAGAATGCATTTACTACATGTTCTAGAGTGAATTACTAGGCCCAAACTGCTGCTGTCAAATTGCTATGTGTCACTGGCAGTTAGTGGGAAATTGGGGATTGTTATTTTGACCTGGAACACTATCCACATTGGGCATGTCTCCACTGCACAGTGGCTCAGAGCCCTTCCATCAGCATTAAACCCAAATGGCATGGACTCCTCTAACATACACCACAAACCTTGTCCATCTGCTGCACATCTTACCCATGTTTTTAGTGGCGTAGGATCTAGAAGTTGCAATGGGGTGGAATTGTGGAATAAGTGGCTTCTCCAGAACAAAATGTGACACCGGGACCTCTGCAGCAGAAGTATGACAAAAGTGTTCTTGTAATGGCAGAGAACTCATTGGCTGTGATGGGTGGGTACTCCACAGGAAAAGAAAACCCTGGGGCTGGAGACTCACAAAGCATACTCTTGAATGGTCTTAAAGGATTTACCAATTCTGTTCCCTCTTTTTTGGACTGCTGGTGCTGCTCCATTAGGAGTGGCTGCTCTGCTACCCAGTTCCTACATGGTCAACAGGCACACTCTTAGTGGAAGTTGTGCTCCTAGTGCAGACCAGGTGCGAGTCAACAGGCCAGTTCTGACTCAGGATCCCTGACAGGTTAGGGTGACCAGTCTCCATTTATCTCTAGGCCCTGGGTAGGAGGACTGGTCATGGCAGCATGGCAGCAGCCAGTGTCTCTCCACCTGAGAACGTTGTGTGTCAATCCCTGCAGCTTTCTGAAAACAAGCAATGCAATACACCACTCATGTCTTCTCCCTACATCATCCTCGATGCCAAGGTCTACATATTCAGCAGTGGGGTGAGAAGCCTCAGTGAGACTTGTTCATTTGTTGCCTGTGTTGTAAAAGGATTAGGCCACTGAGCATCAAGGCTCTCCCAACACATTTAACTCAGCAGCAGCATGTGCTTCAGATCACAGAGAAAGGAGTTGAACAAGTGCAGGCAAGGGGAGGGAAGAGTCAGTTTATGCACAATATATGAAGGACACCATGGTAAATGCCCTTTCCCTGCTGGGACTTTATAACTAACTCTAATTAGTGAGTGAACTGAGCACCCCTTTTTGATTCAGGCAGTCATCTAGGAAAGTGGATGATGTCTTTGAGTACAGAGACAAAGCCCTTCCCACACTTGTTATCTGCCTGTGGTATGCCATGCTGTGACCCATACAGACTGAGAAATGGTCTGGTTCAGTATGTTTCTGAACACTTTAACCGAGCCTCTTTGGCAGTCAAGCAGTGATTTGGCTTTTACAAAGACAGGATGTTACTAGAGGATTGAAGACAGCTGGGGAATGACAGGATATACCTGATGAAGTGGGGCAAAAGCATCTTTGTCAAAAATCTGGTCATCCAGGTAAGAAGGGCTTTAAAACAGAAAGATTGGGCAATTGAGGTTATGAGCCACAGTTTAGTAAGGAAACAGAGCTTGGTTGCAGAAAGCAAATGACGCAAGAGGGTGGGAACAAGAGAGATGTCAGGAATTATAAGATAGGGCAAAAGCACACCCATCTCAAATGTGTGTCCACCAGGGATGCAATGCTAGGGATAAATTCTTTATACAGAAACTGAATGGGCCAAACAAGGGTGACAGAAAGCTGGAAGTGATATTCACAAAGAAATAATTAGTTGTGGATGTGATTATCAGTGTCTGCCTTGGCCATAGTGACCATGAAATAGTGGGGTTCAAGATCCTGAAGGAAGGAAAGAAAACAAGTAGGACAGTACAGACCCTGGACTGTAAGAGAGCAAACTTTGGCTTTTACAGGCAACTGACAGGTAGAATCCCATGGGAAACAGCTCTGAAGTGTAAAGTAGCTCAGAAAAGCTGCCAAGCAGCCAAAGCTGCCAAAGCATCCTCCAAGCACAAGTGCAATATGCAGGTTGTCAAGTAGACTTACCAGGAGACTGGATAATGCACACAGGCAACTAAGGACTGACTCCAGTGCAATTGAACAGCATACAGGAATTGAGAGCAGGGATAGGCAACAAATGAGGAATTTGGAAAGATTGCACAGGCATGCAGGGATGAGGTTTGGAAAGCCAAGCTTAAGTAGAGTTGATACTTGCAAAAGATGTGAAGGGTAATATGAAGAGCTTCTACTACTACATCAGTAGTAGAAGGCTGGACAAAGCCTTCTTTGGCTGAACAAAGCAAAAAAAAATATGGGTCCATTGCTGAATGCGTTAGGCTGTTTAGTAACAGTGGACACAGAAAAAGCTGAGGTACATAGTGTCTGCTTTGCCTTATCCTTCATGTACAAAGTCTCTTGGGCAGCTGGGCTGAAAAGCAGCATTCAAGGAACAGAACTACCAGCAATCAAGTCACAGATTACTCGCTAGAATTCAGTCCATTCAGGTCCGTAGGACCAGATAGGCTGCACCAAATGGTGCTGAGAGAACTGGCCAATATTGTAGTAGGACACTGTAATATTTGAAAGGTTATGGGAAGTCTCCAATGAGTGAAGAAAGACAAATGTTACACCCATCTTCAAAAAGGGCATAGTCAGCCTCAGTAAAATCCCTTGAGAAATCATGAAGTGAGGTCTCCTGGAGCACATTTCTGGGCACACAAAGGAGAAGATTGTGATTTGGAACAGTTAGCATAGTTTTTACAAAGGGAAAATCATGTCTAACCAATCTACTTGCCTTCTATGATAAATGACTAGAGCAGTGGTGAGGGGACAGAAGCAGAGGCCCTCACTTTGAGTTAGCAAGGGTTGTGACACACCATCTCACAATAATGGCAGAAGAGCAAAACGTAACAGACATAAATTGAAACAAGAGAGGTTGTACCAGACTGAATATTGATAAAAACTTGTTCACTGTGAAGACAATTATGAGTTAGATCAGATTGGCAAAGAAGTTGTGGATCCTCCATCCTCTGAAGATTTCAAGACCCAGCTGGATAAAGCCCTGAGCAACACAATGCGATACCATATATGACTCAGGGACTTCCTGAAGTCCCTCCTAACCTGAATGACTCTATGAATCTATGAACTTCATGGAGTTCTCATTGCTGTTGAAATTTGCCTCTGTGCCCCATTCCCAGTGGTCCTGGTGACACACCACGAATTTTGTGTTTAGGTAGGGACTGGAAGAGTAAGTTCTAATGGCTTTTAGTGGAAGCTATCTCCAACATACTCTGGTCTCATGCTGATTTCCAGTTGTCTGTGCACCCTGGGACTCATTTATGTGAAGAATTAAGAAATTTCTGTCTTGCTTTGTTTTACCAGAAAGTAACTATTTCTTCCCGCCTTTCCCCTTCTTCTAGCTTACCACTGAAATGGTTCTGCTGATGACAGCCTGGAACACCAGTGTGGTCTGACAACAGTTAAGACCTTTTCCAAGGCTAGTGGAAGATGGAGAAGGGACAGTGTAGCCTAGGAATTTTCTGGAAAAGGAAAAAGGGAGGCATATGAAAGACAGTGCTGCACTGATTCTTCCCATGTAAGAAGAATAAGTATAACTGCGATAGCACTTTGACAAACAGCACTATGACCCCAGGCCAGTGCAGGAAATGAAAGTGGATGATGTTTGAAGCAATTTTTCCTCCCGGAACTGCAATCACAAAGTATGCAACCAATGCAATTGTTGCAGCATGCTCTTAACCACAGTGACTGATGTGATGTAGTTACCTTCTGCACAGAAGTCTTCTCCAGCTGATGCCAAACATGGCAAAGTGCTTTTAAAGAAACCCAGCACACTCTACTGTCTGTAGGTGGTCTACAGCAGTGACAATGGTTGGGACAGCTTTAAAAAATGCTTGCATTCACAATCTGTTGCACTCATGCCCTCTTCTCCCTTCTCTTAGGGTCGAAGCAACTGTACAAAGCAAAGCAGTCACCAGTGTTAGGCTTCTGGGTAGTCATAACCCATGACATGAAGACTGAGGACAGTAGTGACAGAGGAAGGAAGCTGTTCCCATTCCATTTCATTTGATGGACTTCATTTAGACCAAGGTTCTTGAACATGAATGGGAACAACAAGCCAGTGTCCCAGGTTTCTTCTACCACTATGTCCTTATACAAAGGCCAAACTACATGTGGCACCATGATGAACTCTTAGTCAAAGCTTTCATCTTGATCATCTTAAATGAGATCATTTTTTGGCAAACGCTTGACTAGCTGCTTTAATTCTTGAATCAATATGCTGCTAATAAGCATCCCCTTCCAGAACTACTGCTGGGAAATCTTCCTAGCATAAAATCCTGAACCCCTCTTTCTTCATAACCTCATATGAACAATGTCTTCCTTCTGTAGGAGGATGAAGTCTGGGACATCTTCCTTTGAGGAGAAGGAAGAAGCAAAAAGTAAACCCCTAAATAGATGAAGAATCTATTCTATCTATCTAAAGAATGGATTTAAAAAAGGAATAAGGATAGCAAAAAGAACAGAAAACAAAAACAAAAACAAAACAAAAACCCAGAAGGAATGATAGCAAAGAACAGCAAAATGCAGCACCCATGTCAATGGGCCCTGGCAGCAATCTTCTGGGTGGAGGGCTTCTTTGAGCTACAGTACAGGTCATGGAGGAACACAAACAAAGTGGAGCAATCAAAACTTGAGGTACATACAGTAATGAGGACACCAGAAAAAAAATAGTAAGTCTTCTACATGAATACAGGGAATTGAAAATTCAAGGGCTAAACACAATTAAATGTTGTAAACTCTTCTGAAACCAGAGCCTAGGACAAAGCTCCCCCCCCCCCCCCCCCAAGAAAAGACCAATGGGCATTTAAAAAATGGTTACAAATTTGTATGTCTTAATTTTCCAATTTTAAATGAAAATGCTACCTGCTTGATATATTTTATAGGCTTCATTCCTTCGACGTTAAAAGGGCGCCAAGAACTTCGAAGCACAGACTGATATAGAAGTACAAGACATATTCTTTTTTATTAGCATCTTTTTTATCAAAATTTCTCATCTATTTGGAAATTCTCCCTGAATTTAAGTGACTTTTCAAAACCACATAGCAGTGTTTGACTACATCTGGAAAATAACCTGAAGACCTTTGTTCCAATTAAGCTGAAAAGATGGGAAATTTATTCAGAATGACAGATCTGTAAGGTTCTGTAATATAACAAAACCACAAAAAAACACAGAGTATAAATTCTTCACATCTCAGATCTCTTTGGGCTTCTGATCTGGCTGCAGCAGGAGACACAGAAACATAAAATCTCTGTTCTTAGAAAAATAACTTATTAAAAAAATCTGTTTGGAGTACATAAAAGGCATTTATCAAGGAATATAGGTAATCATCCTTTCATTAATGAAAGGTATGTTTTCAAAATCTAATGGCATTGATGGCATTAGGAAAACCTTCCAAGAATTTGTATATGACATTATAGTGATGTGGACACTTTTCATGTCATTCTATAATGCAAGACTTCCTGATACTGGCATAATCAGTGATTGATACTTTTAAAATAAAAATGCAATCCATTTAATAAGAGAATCTACTTTTCATCTTGTCCACTGGCTAGTCTATACAAGATAAGAATCTACTACTGCTCCTAATGGTGTTTTTAACATGGAGAAACCCAGTCTTTGTGACCTTAATCAGATTAAATGTGACAGGCTTGATACTGATATGATACACAGTCACATCAATGTGACATCCAGCAGTTTTATTCATTATTTGAAAATATGTTCTTATCCAATATGTTAAAAGTTATCCAATATGTTATGATTTAACCAAACTGGACAGGGAACAGAAAAAAAGACATTTTGAAGTTTTGTGCTAATGAAGCCTTTTGCCCTCATTGAATCTTCATTTGCATCTGATAACCCATTTTACTTAAACCAGATGAGGGGAAAATTTCAGATTAACTTTGCCTAATTCTGTAATCATTACACCTGTTTTACACAGCAGTACCTACTGCTGACTTCAGTATATTTATGACTATTTTATATCAATGTAACAGAGAATGAAACAAGGCCAAGTATTTTGGCTCTTCTTAACCTTCCCTATTTGCACAGCTAAGTTGAATGTAATCAGTATGTATGAAATGAGTAAAAATTTATGCTCCAGCAGTGCCCTCAAAAATTGGAGCATCTGTACTTGCACAATTGCTACTAAGTGCCAGGTAGAGCTGCACAGACCTGAGCTGTAGAAGATTAAAGCACTTCAATTGCAGTGCTTCCATATTAACTGCTTGGGGTTGTTCACAAAAATGTTGAGTGAAGTCCAAGTTTTCCCTAGGCACTTACAATCAAGAGTTCTATGCAAGAATTCACTATGATATTCTAGATAACCTAGCTCAAGATCAGAAATTTCACTGAAGATAAAATACAACATAGTCTTTTATACATGAATAAATCACAGTAGTATTTGCAGAATTCACAGGAGTGTTGGAAGTTCTTGACTCCTTATGAAGAATTCACAGACTTTAAAATCTTTCTCAAAAAGTATACAGAAATCTCTATATGGAGAAAGATTTCAGTATGTGTTGCTTATACAGACTCATTCCACCATTGTGAACTCACTTCCTGAACCAGAACTGTTGCGAAATACAATCACCTGTAGTCAACAATCAGAGGAAATAGTGACTAGAGCAATTGCTCAAAGGTATTTACATTGCTTATAGTGTCCTTTAAGGGGGACACTTGCAACCTGCAGTTGCAAACTACATTCCCTACTCCGACGGGACTCTCCATCGGCTCACCTGGAGAAGAGAGGAATCAAGGGGAGCCAGCAATCTTCATGAAGAGGTTACCGTCTGTGCTCAGTACAAGGGGAAGAGCTGCTCCACGTACCGCACTTTAGCCACCTTCCTTCACTGCTGGCATACCATTTAGGCTCTTCCATAATCTCTGGTAATGATGACAGGGACCACCATCTCCTGGGTTCCCAAAAGTGCTGCATTAGCTGAGCAACCGGTTGGGGAATTTTCTGACTTAACAGGTAGGAATAGCTAAAGTAGCTAAAACTAACACATCTCATGAATACATATAGGCGTTAAAGAGTTTCTTATTAAAAAGAGACGTTCAAATAAAACCTTATCTTACTTGCTTCCAAAACTTGTATTAGGCTAGAGCACACTTGGGCTTCTAGGAAACCCCAAAGGTACAGATGACCCAGCTTTATTTAGTGCTCTGACAGAGTGAGGAGCCGAGACACCCTCAACCATCAGTTCCAAAGCTTCCAGCTTCATCCACTCTCCCCAGGGCTTCCAGTCTCCCAGTTTCTTTCAGCCTGCTTAGGCTCCAAGTAGAGCATCCAAGTTGTGCACTGCAGCTGGATCTTCTGGATTGTTTATTTTCAGTCTTTAATTTCACTCCCACTCGTTTACATTTCTCCATGCTAGCTAGTTGACACTCACTGTCCTCTGAATATTTCCCTTTGGGAGGAAAGGTTTTGACTCTTTAGTATTTCAGCATCAAATAGAACATTTTTTCTGAGCTACACGCTCAGATTTTCCACTCAAATTTCCAATGTTGCATTTCCATTCCCTCTGTAAAGGAGTCCTTTGAGATCAACAAATATTGTACAATATTTATCAATTAATTTTTATTTAAATATTTTAAGTCTTCCAAATTCAAATATTTTAATAGGGATCACATTGTTATCAAATGGGAGATCTTCTTGACAGTATATGTTAGGTGACTGGACAATACATAAACACTAATAAATATAAAGTGATACAGAAATAAATCCTCTTAATAGGAGTATGGAATATTTTCCACTAACATGATCAGTTTATAAATGAGAGAAAACATCACTATCTAAACCACAGAAAAAAAATCAACTACCTTCTGCCTCCTCAGCCAGAAGGAAGAAACTCTTGACAGAAGCAACAAAATAGAGGCTTCAGACAGAATGACAAAATGCATGAGAAAATCAAAATGTAAGGAAGGGACTGGTTCAATATAGTAAAATTAACAGAGGCTATGGAAAGGTTCACATTTCATTCGACACCAAGGATTGCCATAAGCCACCTATTCACTTCACTGCATTCATTGAACCACAAATTCAAAAAAAATATTTGTGGCATGATTATTACTTCCTACCTGATAAGATAAATGCTGGATTTTTAATTTATTTTTTTTTTTGTTAAAGATTAAGATGACATTAAGATCTCATTTTCATATTTAAAAAGTAATACTGTCAGAGATCTGATTATTGTTTCATCCCAACTTGAGCACTGTTTTGACACAAAAATTGTAACACTAAAAATTCGCAATCTAAAATCTCACTCCTGTTTCCATTGAGTCTGAGATCTCAGGATCAAATTTATATAGCGAGAAATACAAAAGACACCTTGCTAATGATCCCAGAGGAAGGACTAGCTATAAACAATGTGGATTCCAGGGGTGTGTTTTAATCATTTGGTTCATTTCTTGACAGCACTGAGGAAGAAATGAAACTACAGGTAGGAACTGAAGTCAGGGAGTTTGCCAAACCAGGAGAAGAGAAGCTGGCAAGCAAACACTGTGTGCAGGGGGCCATGCTGTAATTCAGTTCAGTGTAGCTTATCAGATTGATAAACACTCCAAGTGTTGCCACAGTGAAAGGATAAAGCCAGACCCTACAGGTATCCGTTGGATAGGTGCAGTCCAAATAGCTCAAACTGGGATCCCACATTGATTCCTGATGCAGCGCAAGCTGTTACAAAGTAAGCCTGCCATCTCTCTTCCTGCTAAACTCAGGCAGCTTTTCCTTCCACTTACCAGCACCTCTGGTAGTGCCTCATAATTTGAGGTAATGCATTTTTTTAATTTATGCATCAGTATTGAAATTGATGCAAAAAGTTAATTCCCATTTCCTCGTGCCACAGTAGGCTCTGATCTCCAGTTTTCATTTCATATTTAATTACAAAGCACTAAATTAAAATTAGGACAAAGGTGAATTAAGTAGAATTTAATAGAAAAACAAAGACCTAAATGCAAATGTACCATTCATAGGAAACTCTGTATAATGTGGTACGTGTCTATTTGTTTAGCCCAAAGACCTTCTTGGTGCCTGTGAGTTTGCTTCTGTGCATGCCCACAGCCTGACTGATTCAGTGTCTGCCTCTTTTCAGACCATCAGCATCCACACACAACATCCCTCTGCTTACATCCAGAGAAAATTTCTAGGCCATGCTTGGTGCACACTAACGGGATTAAGCTCTTCACAACATGCAGCTGCAACCTGTTTCTATGTGGAGAGTGAGAGCAGAAAACTGCCCACGCATTGAAACAGCAGCACCACAGAAAGGGGCTGTGTGGATGCTCCCAGCCTGTACCCTCAGCACAGATCCCTGACCTAACCCTGGCTATGGGTGAGCCTAGGCTGCCTACCAGCCTACCTAGGGTTCTGTATTGTGGGAAGAATTGAAGACGGATTTGGTCTGAAAGCGAGCAGAAGAAGCCTATGTCTCATCTACACGGTAAGGATTATGGGGCACTGCTTTAGGAGGATGTCTGCTGCTCCAGTGACTGCATTTCACATAGATCAGTTCAAGGGAATCACGGAAAGCACAGTGCCCTGCACACAGTGCAAATATTGTGTAAGACCTTTTTTTTTTTGTAAAAAATAACATTTTTCCAGTTATCATTTGTTTGAGACACCAGGAAGAAAGATCTCGAGCTCCACAAATGAGCATGCACACACACACTACTTCATCGCTCCTGCAATTATTCACCAAACACACTGATTTTAATCCTGCTGAAGTCAATAAACCGCTAAGAAATCTAAGCACCTGACGTAGTTTTTGCTGGTTATGGGCTTGGGCTAACATTCTAAATTCAGCTCTTTTTCCTTCATTGTTACCTTAAGAAGCAACAAAACACAAACCTAAAGGATTTCCCTGTTTTCAAAGGTGTTCTCCTAGACAATTCTATTTCCCCTTCTGCCCAGGTGAAGCACAAGCCATGGCACAGTCCAGCAGCAGTTTGTATGCAGCAGCACTGAGTGAGCAGAAACGCTCCTGCATCTATATGCTGAGCCTTCTCACCTACAGCTAGGATGACTTAGCAGAACAGCCCTGCGTCCTCATGCAGTATCACAGCTCCAGCCACAAATACCCGTGCTGACTGACTTGAACAGTTTTAATTTGTCTGCTAGTCAAACTATACTCTGTGATAAACTGTCATGAAAATGGGCAATGCTTGGGGCTCTGCCCTGATCCCTTTTTTAATCTAAATATTCACATGCCCCAGGAATAGCAGGAGCAAGATCTTTGCCTGATAAACCTCCCAGTTACCTTTAAGAAAGAGTGCAAGGGAAAAAAAATCACACGTTTCTTTAAACTTGTGGTGTGACAAATTTTGCAACCTTGTGATATTTTTTTTTTTTGCCAGGAAACTGTCTGTTCAGTACATCTTGACCTCCATACCATTTCTTTTCAGAGAGCATAAATAAATTATTCCTTTTCTTCTCCCTTTAAAGAAACAGTACACAAGATCCTGATTGTACTAAAATCAGTGGCAGCTCAGAGTGCTCACTGGAGAAGCACTGCATGTTACAGGATCAAGCCCCAGCAGAAAGTATCTGAGCGTGTTAACACAACCCCACAGAAAAGACAGTTCAAGGCTGAAGTTCATGTGAGGACACTGGTCGATGTCATAAGCTGTGAAACTGCAGCTCTTCTAACTGATGAGTTGTAGCAAAACGCTGAATGTCTGGTCTTCTACTGCTTTTTACAAATGTGTTTATTTATCTCATTTTGCTTCAGGTATGCTCCTGCAAAACCAGCATGAATATTATAAAAACTGGGCAGCCACTAACATGTATAATCCTTTTATGTTGTTTACACAGTGAAAACAGAAATTCTAGACAATCATTGTTTCTAGTGGGTTCCAGGCTTTTTCTTTACTTCTCGGGTAGATAGAAATCAAATGAAGAGAAATACAACCTTCGGGTTACTAGAAAAAGGATGGAGACGGGGATTATTAGAAAGTCATCTTCTGTCTTTCCAAACTGCACAAATGCTATTTGGTCCTCAGACATAACTGTGCCAACACAGTTGAACTTTGCATGTTCTGCTAATTCAGTGGTGTAGTGGGTGTCGTCAACCTTGTATTTCTACCTAGACACACAACTGTACACCTCTCTCTTGTATTTGAATACGTATTGTATATTGTGAAATACACCACAAAGATCAATCAGTTTAGCTTCAGGTCTCTCATCTCCCCACCATACAAAGCTCAATCATGCCCCGCAGACACTGTGGCCAGTGTTGTTACTGTGCTAGTGCAGAGGCTCTGGTTTGAATCAGTCCACATCATGTCAGGTGATAAACACAGAGCTAGAAATGGTCTCAGATCCAGAGGACTATTTATGGTTTTGCACCACCGCAGTAAAAACCGATTAAATTACAAATGTTATTCTAGACAAAAGGCAGTAAAATCTTTCCACTGTGTTATAACATTGCAAGTTCTCCATTGGCCAAACACTGTTGAAGAAACCGTTTAGAAGTACTTTGGAATCCTGAAATGTATTTATTGGAAATATCTCACTCTTCTTCCTGTAAAAGCCAGATGCATTCATTATGATGAACTCTATTTGCCCAAGCTGAGCCTCAGGGCATTGTAATGAAGTGGAGGAAATTTGGTTTGGGTGGCAAAGAAAACACTTTGTGCTTACGTGACTAAAAAAAAAAAGAAAAAAAAAAACAAAACACAAAAAAACAGCTGTTTGGATGTCTGGGAACCTTGATGTGTGGGCAAAGCACAGGTGATCCAGTCTAATATTCATGTCAGCTCCCTTCTTGCCCTGCATTTCACACACCAGAGCCATCACTTAACCAGCTGTAGAACATTATTTCATTTGCACATTAGTTGTGCCATGGAGACACTCTGCATAGCTCAGAGGTTATTAATACAAAGTTTACAGGCTCAGGTGCAGCACTGCACAAACAAGATTAAACAGTTTCCAGTGTTGGTTCAGATCTACCAAGCCAGCTCCATCCACTGTATGTCTGGACCACAGTACAAAACCAGGAAAACTCAGAAATGCAACACCTGCACCTTTAACTTCTTGGAGCCATGTTAGATTCAGAAAGACTCAGGAAGGACTTTCTTGATCCCAGCTGGTGCTAGACAGATGCACTAAAACATCCACACACAACAGTGCCTTGACAACCAGCTCATGAGGAATCTTAAGCATTGAAAAAATGCAGAGCAGACCCACCTGAGTGGCTCTGTGGAGGGAGCCTCAGGACTCAGCCAAAGCTGGTAAACTGTGCTGGTTCCACAGTGACTATGCAGAACCAGTCAGGCATCCCTGAAACACAGGAAACTTCAGGGTGTCCTGTGGCATTCATCCATTGTGTGACAGCATTTTCAAGTTATCTCAGCTTCATGTTACTCTGAACAATGAAGTGATTGAACTTCTGTTACTCTTTGAAGAACGTGCGAAGACCTTAGTACTAGTTATGCAATGCATGCCAAGAAATAAATATTTGCGTGCTGTGATACAAAGCCATAATCGTAATCTGAAATTAATCTCTTCCAAAAATCAAGTCAAGAAGTCTCACAGCATGTCTGGAAAGCTAGTAACCCATCTCCCAGCAGAAATACATGTGTTGTCTTCCAAAGATAAGACGTAATGGCAAGATGCAGCTCTTAAGAAGGTATAAAGAAAAAACTGACTTGCTGTGACTCACACTCAGAAGCACAAAACCTGACAAACATTTGAAGGTTAGCTGTGCTGAGGTGTGAATCTTGCTGACCCTGGTCCTGCAGTCATATGAACACCTCTTGGTAGCTGGAGTTCAGAAAAGAGAAACTATGCCATGGGCTGAACAGGAACTTCAGTAGACAAGAATATCAAGCAGTATTTCAACAGGATATTAGGAACTTTAAATATATATACGTATACATGCAGGTACACAGACAAAAGATCTAAATATCAAATTACATGCAATCTAGTGTGACTGCTTACCAGAAGAATCTGCCATCTCCTGTGAACAGAATCTTGCACTGGATTTAACCTTGTCGTATACAGTGCATAGATAAAGCAATTCCTCTTATTTTTCATACGTATTATAGTCAGTTATTTATACAGTCTGCACAGCACACAATTTTTAAAGTGAAACTTCTACACAAGTCTTCAGATAAACTACAAGGGAGACATACTAGGCTTGCTTCATTCACTGAATATGATTTAAAATCATACATGCAAGGATTTTTTTATTCACTTTTATGCAAAATAACTTACCCCCCAAGATTCCTTGTGATTTGGATATTATTTAACAGGATTATTGATGCATACTGTTTAGTAATGAGAATTAAATTCTCGAGCCTACTAAAATCTACTTAGATGATCCTAACCAATTATGCACTGATCAATTCTGGAGTACCAGCCAAGATATCCAAGGTGAAAAAAATGCCACAAGAACAGAGAAGAAACACAGAGATCCTGCAGAATGCTTTATAGGGTGGGAAGATCACAGCAAGCACAGAGGCCAATAGCTCAGTCAGTTAATAGCTAAACAATAATAACAGCTATAAATTCAAGTTAGCACATTCAATCAAATCTGTTGCTATATCAAACCATTCAAGCTCCATGTTGGGCACCAAAAAGGACTGTTGTGGTTTAACACCACCTGATGTCTGAGCCCCACACAGCTGCTCACCCACCTCCCCCCTTGGTGGGATGAGGGGTCCCCATCAGCAGAGTAAAAATGAGAAAATTCATGGTTTGAGATAAAGACAGTTTAACAGGTAAAGCAGCAGCCATGCACACAAGCACAGCAAAACAAGGAGTTCATTCCACACTCCCCATCAGCAGGCAGGAGTTCAGCCACCTCCAGGAGAGCAGGGCTCCATTACATGGAACCTTTACTTCGGCAGACAAACACTATCACTCTGAATGTCCCCACTTCCTCCTTCTTCCCCTGGCTTTATATGCAGAGCATGATGTCATATGTTATGGAATATCCCTCTTGTCAGTTGGGGTCAGCTGTCCCAGCTGTGTCTCCTCCCAGTTTCTTGTTCACCCCCAGCCTGCTCACTGGTCGGGCGGGGTGAGGAGCAGAAAACGCCTTGGTTCTGTGTGAGCACTGCTCAGCAGCAATGAAAACATCCCTGAATTACCAATGCTGTTTCCCAGCACAAATCCAAAACACAGCTCCAGCTGGCTACTATGAAGAAAACCTTCCCAACCAAAACAAGCACAGATACTTAGGGAGAGTTTGCCTTGATAAAAAAATCTACAGGCACCAAGTGAACTCTTTTTTTCTCATAGCTCCACAGTGAAGAGTTTGTGCATCAAGGTGAAGAGTGACGAGTGCCTGATAAACTCCAGCAATAGCAACCTAGCTGTTGGGGAATTGTTGTCAGACATTAAAAGCTTAAATGCCAGCATAAGTACTACTTGCACCAAGCCTAAAGCACAAATGAGTAGGGCTAAAGTTCTGTTCACTTGACAGCATGTTTTAACAGAAAAATAACAGTATTAAGAGATAATGTTGACATATAATGTCAATATGCCTTGGTACAATCACCAAGATAAAGGGAGAATAGGAGATTGGTTTGATCTCAGAATTATTGACCAGAAACTCTTTAGGGGGAAAAATTCACCCTCTGTGCATTACCATGGAGTGTGCAGAAATTTTGGTCACATAGATAGATCCTCCATTCATCTGTGATGGGCCACTCATGGCTTGACTAAAGAAATATTAAGTTTTCCAATAGTGATTGAAGAATTGATGTAATGTAATATCCATCTTAATTTGGCTGTCCTTGTACACCTCCTAGGACATCAGTCTGAGAACTCCAAACACAACAGCAGACAAAATTATAGGCTTTATATACGTAAAATGCTCACTGGACACTTCTGCTTTGCAGAATGTAATTTAGAAATCCCTGGGAAAGAAAAAATGGCCCCAGATTAATAGGAAATTTTTAAACCTACCACTAGGGCTTTGTTTATTTAAAAATATGTAAAAGGAGTACCTTTAAAAACCTCTCATATGCCAAAGGGAAATGTTAGACGATAATTATTGAAGAACTCTGACTCTATCAGGAGGCTAAATGGTGTCAGAAAAAATTTAGCTGAAGGTGCATTTAATTTGAAGAACATGTTTTCTTGCTGTGGTTCCATCTGAACAGAAAAGTTAAGCCCCACACACATGAAAAATCCTTCTTTCAATAAGCCAGATGAAAAGTCCAAAGTTGGTTTCACAGATAACAGATAACAGATGACAAATGCAGCACAGGAATTGATTTTTTTGAGATTTCTAGGATTATTTCTCTTTTGCCATTGTAACTATATTCCCACCATTGTCTCCTGCAAGAACTGTATTTAATTTTTTTCCAGACTTGAAATATGTTCTCTTCACCAGCAAACCATGATTTAATATAGTTGTTTAGCATAATACAATTTTCTATTAATACTCTCAAAACTCCTAACTTTACAATATTTCCTTACAGATACAGCTTTAGATATGTTCATATAAGCTTAATTAAAACATTATTCAAGTTCTGGCACATAATACAAGAAAGAGCCAGCAAGAGGAGGAGGAGGAAGATGTTGACAAAAATTCTGTCTGTGCAAATCATCACTAATTATTCTACTGAAGGCCTGAAGATATATCAGCAGAATTCTGTAGTGAGAAATGTCTTCAAAACAACAAAAAAAAGAGCCCTGTAGTATTTCTCTGACTTTTCTAATTTCTTGCAACAGTTAAGATAAAAAACTGACTGTTCAAATTAATTTACATTTT
Organism: Merops nubicus; assembly: GCF_000691845.1. Lineage (NCBI taxonomy): Eukaryota > Metazoa > Chordata > Aves > Coraciiformes > Meropidae > Merops > Merops nubicus. Next base: position 1,942 of record NW_008581069.1, on the reverse strand, counting down.
CTTTTTACTAATCTGCCTCATAAAACCAACTAAAAATGAAGATTTGTCCATTGCAACAGAGAAATTTCCCAATGAAAAACAAACAGATAAAGATTGTGGTAAGGGGGAGAATTCACAGGTAAACAACATCGCAGAAGAAAGTGCTGGACGAAACAAGGGAGATTTGTATCTAAAGATAATTTCAAATTATCCCTTAATTATGTTGTTGCATTGATGAGATACTCCATGAAAGGAATCCTCAGAAGGAATTAAGAAGTCAAGTCCAGATAATTTCAGAAAAATAATTTTATATTTAAGGAGGCTGCAGAAAAAGGAAGAGCTGCTTTCTATAGCATGTAAATGGCACTTTAAGGTAAGTTTTGGCAATGAAATAGTGTCGACCGAGCTGGTTATCCAACAACAGAGGAGACAAAGAGGGAAGAAGGGGAAGAACTACAGAGAGTCCTTAAGAAAGAAAACATAAATTTCAACTCTTTTTGGTGTGATGGGGAAGTAATGGTAAGAAGATAACTGTGTTCATGTGACTGAACAAGAGCAAGTGGAAAATCTAAGACAAGGAGAAGAGTTCATGGTAGATAATAGCAATAAGAGCTATTACTATTGCTACTGCCAGATTTCATTGCAAAAGAGCATGCAGAGAAGCTGGCAGAGGGAAGCATTTGGGAAACTCCAGATACATTTACTCTCTTGATATTTCCAACTGCTCCACTGACTTTCTCCTCCTCCACGGGAACCTTTCCTTCCTGAGAAAACTAATGAGTTTCATATAGCCTGATTATTAGTAGCAATCTTTGCAATTTTATTAAATATCCATGTTTCTATGAAAATCTGACTGGTAAAAACCATGTTTTCTGAATCAATTTAGTAAACAGCACTAGTGAGGACACAGCTTGAGTACCACATTCAGTTGGGCCCCTCACCACAAGGACACTGAGGTGCTGGAGGGGGTCTAGGGAAAGGGCAGCTAAGCTCATGAAGTATCGAGAGCACAAATCTTAGGAGAAGCAGCTGTGGGAACTGAGGCTACTTAGTCTGAAGAAAAGGAGGCTGAGGGGGGAACCTTAACACTCTACAACAACCGAGAACAGGTCTCCATTTTGGCCTCCTCTGAGAAGTAGCAAATGATAAGACAAGAGGAAATGGGCTTAAGTTGCGCCCACTATTATTAGAGAAATTAGGACAAATTTCTTCACTGGAAGAGCTGTCAAGCACTGGAACAGGCTGCCCAGGGAAGTGGTTGCATCAGCACCCCTGGACATGGTTAAAAAAGTCATGGACGTGGGGCATGGTTTAGCAGTGAATTGGTAGTTAGGTAAATGGTTGGACTCAATGATCCTGAAAGTCTTTTCCAAGCTAAATTATGCCATGAACAGTTTTTAGTTACATAATTTTGAGTTTGGATTTGTATATTATCAAACATCAACCTAAGTGTTAATTCACCAACAGTCTTATAGGAAAGGCTGATTAATCAGCTATTAAAATGCAGTGCTGCTCAGCATGGTCAATGTTTGAAGTTATTAGTCAATACGTCTAGTTAGTGGAGATCAAGAAAACCATCTTCTCATCATGAAAGAGCCATGACTGTGCCAGAAAACATTTGTTACTTCCTCTAACAAGATGCACCGTTTCCTATCCTCACAGAACAATGCAAACATTAGCTAAATACGATTCAAAGCCGTCACGTATTTACACCGAACGGAAGATCAATTACAATTACAATGAGCATAAAAGCAAGCTTTTGGAAGGCACATGTATCTTCACATGTCGTTTCAGACTAACAGCTACCAAAGGAGGGCTAGGAACTGTTGTTTGATGGAGCAGTATCTACTCCTCCACCGGAGCAGCGGAGGTGGTGGCGGAGACTGGCACTCTGGAAGGCAGGAGGGACCTTCCCGACGGCGGCCTCAGCACGCGGGCAGCGGGCGGACAGAGCCGCAGGCTC
>NW_008581068.1:72018-75313 GCF_000691845.1 Merops nubicus | reverse complement strand
TTTACACGGAACCAGGACAATATCTATCACACTTGGAAGACCCAGCCATTCAAAAGCCTTATCTTAACTCTTAATATAAACTTCTAAACAAATGTGATAAAAATCTTACTTTCCTATTTACATTGCTCTTGAATTAGAAAATTATGCTTATAGATATCCCTAGCTTTATTTAACCTAATCTTTCAGTGATACGTTAAACTCCATTATAGTCTTGGCATGTTCCATTCAGAACCATGAATATATCAGACTTGAATATTATTCTGCTTAAAGTGCTAGTGTTACTGCAGCTTTCACTGTGAGGACACTATTACCACTTCCATTATACTTGTGCAAAGTATAAATAAATATTTAAAAAATCCAAGTCTGATCTAACTTAATCAGGTGTACATTGGAAATAACTGCAAAAGAATCAATGCAATTTCATTAAGCACAATGTGTAATGGTTTGAAAGCAAACCAGTGAGAGACTCCAAGTCAAATACAATTTAATAGGAAAAAATAAAATAAATGCAATAATACTAAAGGAAAACCACAGACAGAGTCAGAATACAACCTGATACTCTGTAGTTAGGGTGGTGGTAGCAGTCCAGATGAAGCAGTGATCTCGTAGAAAAGATCTGGTAGCTCTTGTCCTCTGGAAATCCAGTGGGTAAGGTCCCCTGTGCTGTCCTGAACCCCAGTTTATATCCAGGTGGGAGCACTTGGCTCCTCCCCCTGGGCAGAGCATCTCACAATGGGTTGATATCAGTCTATGAGTCATGCAGTGGGTCCTTGATGGTCCATTAAACAGAAATAGCTCCTGAGGGGGAGCTCTGTATGAGTCATGGGGCAAGGCATGGATGGGCCCATGAACAGGGAGGAGGACTCCTGCTGGGTGGGAAGGTGTTAACATCTCCCCAGACCTCTTTCCTTATCTGTTATAGCCTGGGGTGTGAGGTCTGTCCTGGGCAGCTGCTACCCATGATTTTGTTAAGAGCCCATGAGCAGTGGCATAGAGGGTATAGAATACACAGTTTTTGGTTCTACCCACATAAAGATTAACTGGTCCCAGCCGCTGTAACCATGACACAATGTTATACGTCTCCTAGGCTGAAAGCTGTATATGTGTATTATTGGGAAGGATATAAATAAATGTGATTTTCTTCCTTCTCATGAAGAGAATTATGCACAAAGCACAGTGCATCATTATGTGGCTATTCTCAATTTCAAGTGTTTAACAAGTGTGTACCATAGTTCATACCTTATTGTGTCTGAAAGTGTAGTGCTTACTTTTAAGAATGAGTACACAGTTTTAAACATTTCTAACATGAAATTCTGAAATGACAAACAATGCACTTCTAATGGAATCTGTGTTCTGAGAACATGATGCAGCTAACTTCACAGGTACATGTACACTACGATTCATGCCAGAGATCACAATATCATTAATGTTTGGCTAATGTCTTCTACTGCATGATACAATTTCTGTCTTTCCTGGCAACCATACTATTTGAATATCCTCTTAAAATTAGTTATTTAAAATGCATATTGATATAACATTTCTGCATTTTTGAACAGCTCTAACTTAGTATATGGGAATATAAATAAGTAGGGAAAATAGTCTGATTTTCTTCATCCTCTCAAAATCTAAAGCCAGCTTTCAACGTAATGATTTGGATGCAGGTTTCGCATAACTAAAAGAATTGGACTGATTTTCTTCCCTGCTGTATAGATGGAGTCTTACATTGTGTTCCTCATCAGAATATCCTAGGGAGTGAGGAAAAGTATGCTCATACACCAAGGAAATAAAAATAAATTCTTATGTTTAGAATAAATTAAAGCCACTGTATGGAACTATTCCACTATCTACTATTCTGTGCAGATGAGAGTACCTTTTTCTCCATCAGAGTTCACTATCCTGAACAGAAAAATAATGCTCTTTCTGGTAGCTCAGCTAAGTCATTCAAAGTGACTTCAGGTGTCTGCATGAATGAATAGCGTGTATCTTGTAGGCATAACCTGGAGGAGGGCTCTCCTTTATGTTTCTCCCTTAACTTACCACATGGGCTACATTCTTTTCTCTGCTACCTGCTCTACGTGTACATTGAGGCTACATGCTGATGGCCTTCAGGGGATGACTAACTGTTAAATGTTATTACTGGTTCAGATATTTCACACTTTTTTGCTAAGCCCTCTGTACTCCTACAGGTTTGTTTTCTTAGCAAATAGTATGTCCCCTTACCACTGTTTCTAACTTCCAGAAGGCTCTTTTGTCAAGTCTCACTGTTTTGAAAAAGCTTGTTTTCTAAATACTCAGCTTCTGATTCTCATCTGACTTTAGTGTCTGCCGGGAAAAACTAACTTGTTTCAGGTGGATTAATTTGTCAGTGTAGACTTTGTTACCAGATTTGGATTTGTAGAACAAAACGAGGGGAAAGAAAAAGAGGTCCCACCTCAATTATATATCCTGTTCTCTTGCTTTGTTCATTACAGCCTTTGCCTTTAGCATCTGTCACTTGAATGACTTTTTTGTTTGTTTAGCTTCTTGTTCTTTGTTCTTATAAAGTAAGTGAGAATTCAGTGACAGAAAGTCATCAGTATCATTTAAAGGAAATATACAAGGCAAGAGAAAAGAGAGGAGGGAAAAAAGGAAGTGATAAAGAAAAAAAAATGCAGAAAAATATTAGGAAAGAGCAAGGACAATGATGAGATAGCTGTCCAAAATGAAAAGGCACTGCAAAACGTACGAAGAGGAAACATAGTTGCTGAGTTTGAATTGATGAAAGGAACACAGTCTGCCATAACACACTGAGTTTTTGTTTAGACAGCTTCAGGAACTCTGAAATACTGAAAAAAAGAAACAAGAAAAAAAAAAACAAACAAACAACAGAATAATACGCAATGGAATCAGTTTATGAACTAAGTTCCATTTTATTTATTCAGGTATTTATTGCAACTTGGTAGGCCTTTCTACACTTCTTTCATTCTTGAAGTCTGTCCTAGATTAGTCCCCTTCCAGGCTTTTTGAGATTGTTTACTGCTAATAAAGAATACATTCATCTTCTGGATAGTGAAATAAAGCAAAATAAATAACTAAAGGGTTAAACATTTCATCATAGTTCACAGGTTATGTTCAAAAATTCTTTTCATGTATAAAGGCAAAATTTTCCAGAGTGAAGACGTAAGTGACATGGAATTCTTTTGTGTTTGCTGTCTAGGGGATTACTGAAGACACAATGCACTTGATTATGGTATTCATAAGCCTGTGTATGAAGAGTCTACTTAAATCTATGTAAGTTATTTTATTTAAAAGCTTC
>NW_008581068.1:58053-71987 GCF_000691845.1 Merops nubicus | reverse complement strand
CGTTCCGCTAGCTGTCCTGCTGAATATTTAGAGCACAGGAAAAATATGAAGAAGATGAGACATGACTTTGGGAAAAAGGGGTTTAGTCCTCCTTTATTACATTTATTCCCATATTTCATCATAAGAAAGACCAACAACTTTTTCTTGTAGCAATTGTACAAGAAGAAGCATAACAAAAAAAAGGTCTGTCCAGGAATGGGCAAAAGAATTTGAGAAAAAAAAAATAAATTCAAAGTCGTAGCAAGAGCACAGATACAAGGTTAAGATACTTCCTTCTCCCCTCCAGGGAAAAACAAAACAAAACAAAACAAACAAACAAACAACAACAACAACAAATAAAAACAACAACAAAACAAACAAACAAACAAAAAACACCACAACACACACAACAAACCAACCAAACCCCAAAGCCCAAATAACCAAGATGAGAAAAACACAAACAAATAACAAAATCCTTTCTTTCAATAACATCTTATCTTTGTTGTCACAGAATAAAGAACTGGAGTCCAGCATGGAGCAAGAGGATGTAAGTCTCTTGATCACTCCCTTGTCTCTCACTTCTGGCTGAGTATCAGGACAACCTCATCCAACTTTTCATCCTCTGAGACAAGAGTGAGGATTACAGGCCATAGGGCTATAGCAAGAATCTGCTATGTAACCGTGCATACAAGTAACTGATGTGAGGAGGTCTGGAAGGTAAAGACAACAGCATGCGGAACACTGGTGAAAATGAGAATTTTTAAAATTCATTTGGTCTGGAAAAACATCCTTTCAGCACAGTACAGAATTAGACAGAGCTCCCCAGTCCAGCTAAAGGCAAACTAGTTTCAGCTAAGGGCTTTTATGCCAGGAAAAACACAGAACACACAGTCTAAAATGAAACTTTCAGCTGTGTCTGCTCTGCAACTTCACAAATTCCCTGGCAGTCGTATCACCAGTTCTGCAGATTCATGAATTCTACATATGTGAAAATTCCAGTTCTAAGTTTTACTGCACCTCCTTCTAATACATTTGCATTATTTATGTAACTCATCTTTAATATAGTATTAACATCTATTATTAATAGACCAAATTACAAATCTATGAGTCAATATACATCTAGTACTGTCATTTATTTTGTTGTAAATCAATGGTCTACCTCCTTCCATTATTTATGGATACCTTTTCTATTTTGTATTAGGAATCCATTTAAAGAATTTTCAGATTCAGTGAAAAGCCCACTTACTGAAACTTCCAGAAGAAGACAGAAAGAGTAAAAAGGATCCTTAGAGATATTAATACTATACAGAAATCAGTTGAACAATGGACAGGAAAAAAGCAGGTATTTTACAGAAATTACTAATATAAATGTATAGTAGATAGAGCACAGAAATGGTAAATCTGTGTAATTAAAATTATGAATTGTAGGGATATTTTCATGCTACATTAGAAAAGAAAAACTGTTGTTCAGCAATTGCAAGTATTTCCAAAACTAATATCCATCTGAGGTTATGCTATAGTTACCTGCTTTAAACTTGATCCTGCCTATTTTCACATGGGAATGAAAGTATCAGAAAATCATCCAGACCTATCTTGTTTTAATACCTAAATATTTAAGATGCATTGGTATGTAAATGCACTCAGTTGATCGAGGCAAAACTTGATCTTTTCATTTGAGTCTTTAACATTTTATTTTAAAATCATATTCTGGAGGAAAATGAATACACTTATCTTTGCTATGGTCATGTTCTTTTGCAATGTTGCTCTGTGGCTTTAGCAATGTTTATCCTACCTGTGAAAGGAGATATGAGATGTGTTCTACTCAGTCAAAAATGGCTTTTAAAACATTATTGATATAGATTCATTATAGAATAGATGAGTCTTTCAAACTCCTATTGTATCCCATATAACTAACTTCCACCACAGAGTGATTTCTTACATTAAAAGGAAAAAATAGTGGCAGGAATTATATATGCAATCCACTTATTTATGTACATATATGCGTTGCTATTTCCAAAATAAAATGTTTCCAAATACTACAGGAATAAAAGAGGGAGTTTTTGTTAAACCTCAATTTTTAATGTAGTTTTCTAAATACAGGAATTTACACGAGCAGTTTATCTGGTTTTGTTTTCTATCCTGCTAATTTAGTGATTCTAAACATCATGTATACTAGTGGCCCAGTTATTGAAAATGTATTCCAGACCTATTTTATTTACTATAGAGTTAATTAAAAACAAAACAAAGCAATTTTTCTTCAATTGTAGAAACATAACAGCAATCATACTTCTTATCTAAAGTCTTATTTCAGCCTCTTCTTGAAGGTTAGCAATTATTTTAATGCCTAATTTTAAGCAAAAGAGCTATAATGTCCACCAACTCTGTCTGTATTGAAAGATATATTCTCAGATAAGGACTCCTACTAAGCAATAAAAATCTGTGAGTAATATATCTAAATCTGTGAGTAATATATACTAACACAATTGAGTGATATGAGGTTAATCATACACATAGCCCTTGTGCCTAACAAAGTCTAAAACTGTTTAAGCAAAATCTAAGACATACTGGATGTAGTATATAGAAAAGTAAACTTGATATTTCTGTAATAGCACAAATACATCCTAAATGACAGTAACGTGGTATTTGTGTTACAGAAAAAAAAAAAAAAGCTAGAATGATCAGTCATTTACCAAAATTTAATAGAGAAATATGCAGAAGAATGGTTTTATAATGTCTGTATTATTCATGAAAAGAATTATTAATAAATATAAACCAGTTTTTTTTGAGTAGCTAATGGTATGGGGCATAGAAGTCATACTAATGCTGAAGTTCTTACTATAATCCGTCTGGAGTTTGCTGTGATGACAACGTAGCAGTAATTATATATTCTCATTTACAGTTTGGAAAAATAGAATATGTGTGGACTAAGAAAGGACTAACCCAGTCTCACTCTGCTTCTTTATGTGTTTTCTTTTGAACTGAATACTTACTTTTACTGAAGTAATTTGTGATTTTTCTAATTTCCTTACTAGATACTCATTACCAATTATTTCTCAAAGGAGCTTTTATGGCTGAGACAGAAGAGAAAATACAGGAATAAAAAAAAAGTAGTGTAAAATAGACCATCTTTTAGTAAAACTTGAAAAATGAAAAAAAAAAAAAAATCACTCTACCTCCTTTTATATTAGAACCTCAGAATGTTGGAAGCCTAAATGAGCACACGGTCATTGTGGCTGACTGGCTGCATATCACAGGTAAAAGTGTGCTGAGCAATAATTCCTGCATTTACAACTTTTTGAGCGCAGTGTTCAGAAGGATGATGGGTACTTAAATATAAAAATTTCTATATGTCCATTTGCTGGAGAATGTATCCAGTTACTAGCAAATGGTTAAATATCTTCATAATTTAAAATAGACCATTAATTTTTAAACCAAGGTGTGGGTTTTAACCATCTTCCATCCCATTTATATTGTTATTCTTTTGTGTGATAAGTTATAGTTCTATTTAATAGCAGAAGTCTTCCTGAGTGGGTAATTACAGATCATGATCAAACTATCAATTAATAATATCTATTTAAGCAGAGTGGTTTGGACTCCTTTTAGATTTTGCTTTAAGGTAGATTTTCTAGACTTTAATTCTTGCATGCCTTTAGTGAACCTTTTCCAATTTGTATAACCACATACATAGACACCACAAACTGAATTCTAGATTTGGAGTAAGGATCTCACAAAATACATCTGAAGGTAATGACTTCTCCTTTTTCTGCTTGGTAATTCTTGTTTTATTGTGCCCAAGAGCTGCCTTTGTTCCATTATCTACTGTTGCAGACAGGGAAAGAAACACTTTCGAGTCAAACACAGGATTTATAATTTCTCAAATCAGGTTTTTGCCTTACAGATGTGACTATACTCTCATATTTGAACAACATAAAAATTACCTGTATATGCTATTAATATGATTCAGAAAAAATACAATTATTGTGGGATAAGGAAGACATTCAATAGCATCTATAGCTCTCTCCTTACCAAATTGATTTCTTTACCAGAAAATGAAACTTCAAGTAGAAGCTGTTATATTGCTGTGTTCATAACAGCTGTGTATTTTGCCTAGACCAACATCTTTTTGAAGACAGATAGTGTTTATCTCTAAAGTTAGTATATTATCAGAGAGTATGTGTGTATGTATTTTACAGAGCTAGAACTGACAGTTCCTAAAATGTCCTTTCTGGTTTATATTAAAGCATATAGGTTGGGGAAAACTTTAGAGAGTTGGGTTTTTTGGGTTTTTTTGTTTTTTTTTTTAAGTACAGGTGTTAACGTGCTGTGGAGAAAACAAAGATTTAGAGTTATGTGCAATTAGTTTCAGATACTTTGTCTTTGACAGATGTGTGCTGTCTCAGCTACTGGCAGGCTGAGAAACAAAGGTTTATAGAACAGATTTTTTCTTTCCTGGAGAAGAGGGAATTCATTACTCACAGAATCTTTTTCTCTATAGTAATAAATTTCAGCCTACTCAATACATGTCCATTTTTATTTGCTCTCAGCTCTGGAAGCCAATGACTAGGCTCAGAAATCCAAGTCAGAAATTAAAAATATAAAAAGAAAAAATGCCTGAATGAGGAAAAAAAAAAATATATTTTTTTTCTGAGCATGATTGCAAGGTGAGTGTACAATTTATCAGTTTTGATTTTATTGACCTTTGTGATGAGGAGAAAGCAGCTGTCCTATTCCTTTCTATTTGGAGATAAACTGAACAGAAAGTCTGTCAGTAGTTAAACTGTATTTCGCTTCCATATTTCTTCACAGAAGAGAGTTAGTGATCCAGTCCACAAAATTTAAGTAATATTAGCATAAATGGATCTCTATGTCACACAAACTTCAGTTAAACCAGCATAACTGCGCACAGGACCAGAAAGATGCCCAAAAGCAGGTGAGTAAAACCCTGGACTTAATTTGCCAACATCTACATAACATCTTGGAAATAGAAGGTAAATGGGAATAAGTGACACCAAGGCATATGGTAGCATGCTTCCTAAACTATGAATATGTTCGGTTATGGCTAGAACATATACCAACAAAATTAATAGATTTGCATGAAAATTTGCATGCATTTTTGAATCTTCTTTTACGAAATTTATTTTTCAATACAAACAAATACAAACTTTCTCTTTTAAATTTTATTAATTCTTCTCTTCCATTTGTCAATTAGAAACAGAGTTGTATGATGTTACAATATTATATTGTAGTTGTCTGGTTTTTGGATAAAAATGGATCGCTATTACAAGTCAGTATGTTTACTAAAATCAATGTTTATTTTGAGTAATTTTTAAGATTAAAATATTTTAAATAATTTTCTTATTTTTTTAAAAAATATCCAAAACTATAATATAGCTACAAGATTTAAATAGTTATATATTATTTCTCATTTTTTACCAAAAAAATTACTAGTTCCCTAGGACCTTCCATTAAAAATTGCTGCACAATAACAATACAAGTGCTTCATTTTCTCTAATTGATTGATTGATTGAATTGCATTGTCAAGAGGAATTTGTCTCTCTGGAAAGCACAGTAGATTCCGGTTCCTTCAAATATCAAATAATAACAATACTTTATTACTTCTTTTGAGAGATTAGTGTAGTTCATTTTAGGGTCCAAATAATAAAAAGCACCTGTTGAGAGTGATGTGTATCTCCTCATTTACTGAGTAATGAGGAGTCACAAATGAGAAAAACAAAACAAAACAACAAAAAAAACCCACAAAATCAAAACCACAAAACCAAGTCTGACTGTGCTCTACAATTAAAATAATAAAAGCTTTAAAATTCACTACTGAAATTTTCAGATATTAAGTGGGTAATACTTTCTTCATATTTTTATGTTATTTTATTTTACTTTTACATAAATATGAGCTCAGCTTCTGAGTAAACAAGAAAGGAACTCTATATGCTGTGAAATAGAACTAGCTCATAACCTTTACAAGTCAGTGCTCTTTTCATATTTAGGTTTGAGGATGACATTCAGCCATCCTCATTATTATCAAAGAACATTTATATTTTATAAAGGAATAGATTTAAGTGGAAATTTCTCATTATAGTAAGTACAACCTTAGGTATATTTTGTTAGCTTTGCTAAGTTTGAATAATGTAACCACTGATATTAGAAACTCAGTGTGTTGTACAATGTGAAAGACAGAACAGACCTAAGACCGATCATTACTGAAATCTAATGCATACATATCACTTTGAAGAAGATAGTGGCTGTTATGAATATTGCTATGGATAATGATCAGAACAATCATTATGGCAGAAATAAACAATACCTGAGACTAGTAAGAAGTTAGCTAAATACAGTAAAGGCTCTGAAGGATAAAAAGTGGTTGGAAATGTCAAAAGCATATTGATATGATGTTTGTTTTTCACTCATTTATATTATGCAACATGTATCATTAGAGATTTGCTGGACTTGACATTATTTGGTTTACAGTTGATCTCAATGATCTTAAGGATCTTTACCAACCTAAACGATTCTATGATTCTATATTCAAGAATCAGAATTTAAATATCATTAAAAGATTCAATGTGGAATGACACATTATTTTACTTTCATTTCAGAACATTTGTTTGTCTCAATGAAGCTACAAAGAAGCATCAAGATCTGAAATACCGTGTTAAGCATCATTTGCTTTGCCTTATGTTGGTTGTTTCACACAGTTCAAAGCCTGTTCTCTATGTCACTGTCATACAAGAAACCTTGGAGACATCTGCAAACTGGCTTCACTTGAAACTGGTACAAGTATCATCCAGAAAAAAACAACTTAAAAGTCTTAAAAAAATACATAGAGAAGGGCTTTCAGGGTTTCTGGATGCCTGCTGTAAAGGCAAAAGGCAACAAACGTTATCCAGCTGGAAAGTTGTCTCTAGATTAGGTTTTGAGAAAGAATTTCCACAGAGAGTCAGCAAAAGCCTGTTTTAGACCATGAAGTACTAGATAAAACAATTGTAAGTGAATTCAAGGCCATTTAAAGGAACCTGGTTAACTTGGTAAGTAATTTGTTGTCACCGATATTGTTTTCTATTATGCTGAACTGTATACTAAAACAAAGCATATATTTGCTTTTTCATAGTGATCAAAGTAATGTGTGAAACTGTATGGAAACAACAAAAGTCATTGATTTGATCAATCAGCTACTGTAAATGCTGGAAACCCAATTGGAGAGTCATGCTGACTAATGAACATGCAATATTAAGCAACAGATGTTGAAAAACTGAGAAATGTGCATAGGAATCATTGTGCTGATTTATATTATCATGATGAATTATAAATGATCCCAGTTTTGGCTATTTATAATCACTGACCTGAAAGTGCTTTCTTATGTGTTTGTCTCATCTATGAAATTCAAGTTGAAATGTTACCCAGTAGCCTGAGTTCTGTCTTTTTGTGAGGACTTAGTGAGATTTATTTTTCAAAATGCATATCTGAGTTGAAGACTGTGAGATACAATATTAACACTAAATATAGAAAGTGTCACATCCTATTACATGAAGTGGGAAGAAACCTCCAGGAGATATGTAAGTATATTTTCTTTGGCAGTGGAACTCAGCCAAAGATGCTTTGAAGAGGGTTTGTGGGAAATAGTCCAGAAAACATGAAAAAAAAAACCTGTAGGTTATACCTCTAAATCAGTCACACAGCAAATAGTCAACAGTCCAACTCTTCTAAAAGCCTAACCAGAATCCCGAGACTGAAGCAGGTCTGTGACATTACTGGAATTTTACAATCTTGGATGAAAATAACTTCTGTGTGCTATAAACTCTTATTATCTCTTCATTTGCAGCCATAAGCAAAACAAGTAATGAAAGAAACCTGAACAACTTGAACAGGAGCTTAGGAAGTGTATGGTGAATCACAGGATATGTGAATAGTTGCACAAACAATGATGTAAGTTAAACAGATTTATCTCATCAATTAAAACGGGGAAGTATCTTCTAAGAATGTTGAAGAAACTTACTGTGTAAGAGGAATGGTAGGTTAGCTTACCTATGGGTAATCATAAAATCACAGAATGTTAAGGATAGGAAGGGACCTTGAAAGATCATCTAGTCTAACTCCCCTGCCAGAACAGTACCACCTAGAGCAGGTCAGATAGGAACGCAGGTTTTAAATGTCTCCAGAGGGAGCCTCCATAACCCTTCTGGGCAGCCTGTTCCAGTGCTCTGTCACCCTCACCGTGAAGAAGTTTTTCTTTATGTTTCTGTGGAACCTCTTATGTTTCAGGTTGCACCCACTGCAAGTTTACATATTTATAAACATTAATAAGGTTACCCCTCACTCTATTCTTCTCCAAGCTAAAGAGACTCATCTCCCTCAGCCTTTCATCATAAGGGAGATGATCCACTCAATCATCTATGTGACTTTGCACTGGACTCTTTCAAGCAGTTCCCTGTCCTTCTTGAACTGAGGGGCCAAGAGCTGAACACAATATTCCAGATGTGGTGTCACTAGGGCAGAGTAGAGGGTGAGAAGAACCTCTCTCGACCTACTAATCACACCCCAGGATGCCATTGGTCTTCTTGGCCATGAGGGCACACTGCTGGCTTATGGTCATCCTGGTGTTCACCAGGATCCCCAGGTTCCTTTCCCCCCTGCTACTCTTTAACATGTCAGTCTTCAACCTATAAATAACCTATGAAGAATAATCTACAGGGTTATTTTTTCCCAAATGCAAGATTTTACACTTGCCCTTGTTGTATTTCATTAGATTTGTTCCTGCCCAACTCTCTGGCCTGTCTAGGTCTTTCTGAATGTCAGCACAGCCTTCTGGTGTGTCAGCCACTCCTCCCAGGTCTGGATCCTCAGCAAGCTTCCTGACAGTGTACTTTGTTCTCTCATCCAGGTCATTGATGAAGATATTGAATAGTACTGGCCCCAGTACTGACTTGTGAGTGACTCCACTAGATACAGGCCTCCAACTAGACTCTGCCCCACTGACCACAACTCTGATTTCTTTCCTTCAACGAGTTCACAATCCACCTCACTACTTGACTATCCAGACCACGCTTTCTCAGTTTAGCTATGAGGATGCTGTGGGAGACGGTGTCAAATACTTCACTGAAATCAAGATAAACCACATCCACTACACTACCATCATCTATCCAGCTGGTTATTTCTTCATAGAAGTCTATCAGGTTGGTCACACATGACTTTCCCTTGGTAAAACCATGCTGACTGCTCCTAATGACCTTCTTGTCCTTGGTATGCTTAGAAACAGCACGAAGAATAAATTGTTCCATCACCCTTCCAGGGATGGAGGTGAGGTTGACCGGTCTGTAGTTACCTGGGTCCTCCTTCTTGCTCTTTTTGAAGACTGGAGTGACATTTGTCAACCTTGACCTTAGGAAGGCCTTAGCAAGACTTAGCAAGTTTGACACAGTCCTCCATAACATCCTCCTGAGCAAGCTCAGGAAATATGAGCTGGAGGAACAGGCAGTGAAGTGAGTCAAGAACTGGCTGCACAATAGAGCACAACGGGTGGTGATCAATGGTGCCAAGTCCAGCTGGAGACCTGTAACTAGTGGAGTCCCCCAGGGATCAGTTCTGGGTCCAGTCCTTTTCAACATCGTCATTAACAACCTGGATGATGGTATAGAGTGTCTACTCAGTAAGTTTGCTGATGACAGGAAGCTGGGAGGTTTGGCTGACACACCTGAAGGCTGTGCAGCCATTCAGCGAGATTTGGACAGACTGGAGAGCTGGGCCATGAGGAACCTAATGAGGCTCAAAAAGAATAAGTGTGGAGTCCTGAACCTGGGAAGGAGTAATAAAATGCATCAGTACAGGTTAGGAAGAGATCTGCTAGAGAGCAGCTCTGTGGAGAGGGACCTTGGAGTCCCAGTGGACAACACTACTTGGGGGACAAATGTGTCACAACATGACTACTGTCATACAGATTTATTTTTTTTTTAAAAGGCCATTAACAGCAGTTAATGCTAATACTAGAGATTAAATATTCAGGTTGCTAGCTGATGTGGAAATGGTTCAGAGGTGTGTCAGGGGAGGTTTAGGTTTCAGATTAGGAGGCATTTCTTCAGTGGGTGGGTGGTCAAACATTGGAATAGGCTTCCTGGAGAGCTGATCAATGCCTCAAGTCTGTCAGTGTTTAAGAGGCATTTCGACAATGCCCGTAACAACAGGCCTTAACTTTTGGTCAGCCCTGAAGTGGTCAGGCAGTTGGGCTAGATGATTGTTGTAGATCCCTTCCAACTCTAATATTGTTAATATTGTGTCTATTGTAATGCCCTGAAGGCATCTAGACCTGGAAGGGGACACAGAGGAAAATAACTTGTTGCAGCTGCAGTTCCAAGAAGTAAGGAAATGGATGAAACCGTTTTCTAAGGAAAAGACAAAAGTCAGGACCAGAATATAACAATTTATGTTGAGTTGAAGAGACATACAGAAAAGTGAAGGAAACTAGAGGAAAGAACATAGAGAGTAGATTATACCTGGGCATAGTTTAGCAGCAAAATTTGTTACTGGGTAGCTAAACACAAGTGAAGATAGTCAATTGCTCCCTGAACAAATTACAAACACTTTGAAAACTTCACAATTTATGTTGTGAATGCATATGTCATTTTTTTTTTTCTGTAAAACTCTAAGTAGGAGTTTCAGAATTTTCAGTCTCAGGAAAACCAGACTGTCAGGGTGCTACGGCCAGTCTGTGTCCCTTTATGGTGAAAACCACCGTATCTCTTTCTAGTCCTACAAATTAAAAATATGGAAAACAAGAATTTAATAGATTATACTTATTTCAAAACCTTTACAGTTCACTGAATTTGGGAACTGAGAATTTCTTAAAAAAATTCTCTGGGACCAGAAGAGCTTGACACAAATCTCAAGGCCCGGAAAGACTATAGAAGAGGTATCATATTTGATTCGTAGTAAAAACTGTTCAAGTATACCAGACTAAGAGTCCATGAGAGGCTCTAGTAATGCAGGTCCCCTCATTGTACATTCATTACAAAGGAAATTCGGCACAGAGAGAGCAGAAATTTCTTAGTTTAGATAATAAGTCTGTGTATTGATTTTTAGTTTGAGTAGAGATTTTTAATACCTACAGTCAACGTATATAATGTATCAAAGTTGAAATCTAAAAATTCTTTCTGAAGTAAAGGAAAATACCAAGATGGTGCAGTAGACAAAACATAAGGAGCTGCAGATCTGGTTTTTAATCTTGTGAAAGCTGTTTAAACATAAATAGTTCAGAAATCTGCATAAATTAATTTGATACCACAGTCATCTAAGAAAAGATAGAACTAACATCAAAATGTTATGGAGATAAAAAGCTGATGAAACAGGCTGTACCCACAATACTAGAACTGTTCAATGTTTTGAAACCCTCACAAGAACTACAATCCACTAAATATGAAAAAAAAATAGGAATGAAGCATATCACCAGATATTTCCTACAACTTGATTCTTTTAATGGGAAATTAAGACCCCCTCCTTTTAATCCTGAAAAACAAAGATTTTCTTTCCTTTTTTTTTTTTTTTTCCAGAATGATGAGTTGTCAAGCTGCTGTCATGACTGCAACACTATTGTTCATGTCTAACACAGACACATTATGTCTAACACAGATACAATATGTGAATCAACAATTGGAATCCGTGACAGATAGGAATCAAAAAGACAGTTATTTACCATGCACAATACAATCAGCCTTGAGCCATAGGAGGTTAATCTTCAGCTACCACTATGCTTATTTTCTCGATAGTCACATATGGCAGATCTGCAAACTCTGCTGTTGTTTCAGTCAAATTTAATTTCCTTTCAAGAAATCCTTTTAAAAGAAAATAAAGATCATAAACACAATTAAAAATAGATCTTTAGGTCATAGTGTCTTGAGTCAAAATGAGTAAAAGGGTTTTGTGACAGGATCTTGGACAGTGAAATGTGTATGATGGATCTGTCTTGGCTTTCATAACAAACTCCAAAAAAGCAAAACTAAATTTTTTAAGATTATGGAGTAGAAATGTTAAATTTAAAAACAGACAAAATTCAAAGGGTCATGGCTGGAAATAAAAATTATTTATAACCAAATGTTATCCTGCATGTTATGTTATTCTTGGTGAACCATTTCTTCCACTCAGTTCAATGTCCTGAGCTGTGATGAAGTTTGTATAGTCTTTTGTGGAGGTTAGGACGTGTGTATTGCCAGGACATCTGTGCTGTGGCTGCCTACTCCCTGTTCCTCTTCAGCCTCTGGCATGCTCTCTTCCTTAAGCAGCCCAGTAGCAGCCTGAGAGAGAGTACATTCTCCTTTCTGCTTCCAGAGGGTTCCAACTTGCCCTTTTGCTTTTCTTATTCACACAAACTCAGAATACATTAGTATTATCTGTCAAATGCGGTAACAAGTTGTAGGAATATTCAGGCAACAGGTTATCACAATTATTTTTGAATAGTTAAGGACTACTTCATTTCTTAGCATAATGATTTAATAGCTCATTGAACGACTAACGTTAGAAAATTATTATAACAATAAGGAATCAGATGTTGTCAGACAGTCCTGGTGATCTTTTTTTGTGTCACATTAGGTGAGAATTAAGTACTATATTTATGAAAATAAATTTAGAGAAGTAACAATTTTTTTTTTTTTTTTATTTAATTTGACACCTCTAATATGTGATATTATCCTGATAGAATCTGTGGCAGTGAGAAAAAAAAAATTGTAAAGTTTATTCAATAGTGATGCAGAAAGAAGTAAAATAGAGTGAATAAAGAAAATGAATTAGCTAAAGGAGAGAGAAAATTAATAGCAAAAAATGATACAAAAGTCAAATGTCTTACTCCATTTAACCTCAAAATAAAACCATAAGGACAACAAACACCCTTTCAAACTAATCAATCTAAGTTCAAATAGCAATAAATAACACATATTAAGAGCCAACAGACGCAGCTGTTCAGATAGCTATTTGTTTATTTGTTTAATAAAGGTTCTTTTAAGAAAGTATAGTACCACACTGGCAATTTTTATCTTAATTTGCAAACATGTAAGAGTTGCATGCCATTGTTCACATTATAAGCTAGTTCAGGGCAGTAGAACAGTGACAGCAGAAGTTAAAAATAAATAAATACAACACAGGCAATTCCCTTTGTTGGAAATTACAAACCAAACTACAGAGTAGCATCAAGAGCATTTACTTGTCATATCAGAAAATTAATGGACTCCATTTTGGCTTCCATAAAATATTGCATAACTCTTGTTCAGATCCTGAATTATGACAATTTAGGTTTGTTAAAAAAAAAAATGTATTTTTTTTTTAAGGTCTCAGGTATTTCCTTATTCACAATAATTTGCAATATTTGCATATTTTATAAAAGAATGCACTAAATAGAGCATACAATTCATTGATTTGAGTGTTGAACTGTTGTAGATGGTGGAAACCCAGCTGACAAGCTATGTAGACAGATGGTTTTGTAATGCTGAGCAGATAGTGTTAAAAAGTATCATTCTTGACAAATCAATTCCCACAGCTGTTTGAACATGGTAAAAGCCAACAATTTTATTGTTCCGTACATGCTCTTAACATCAGAAATCTAGATACAGATATTATCAGCCAAAACATTTGGAACTGAAGAATAAGGAAAGATAATGTATGAAATTCTGTCCAGAACGTATATAAAATCCCTTTAGCAGATCTTCCAAAGATACATCTAAAATACTTCATATAGTAAGTTTTAGTAAGATAAGGAACTTATCTATTAGTAATTGTTTTCTTAGATATACTTTTGTGGAGTTTCTATAGTTATCAGAAATTGATTTTTTTTTTTTTTTTTGAGTCTTAACTTCTGCAAAATATGATTAGGGCTTTTTAAAAAAGTACTTTTCTGTCTATCAACTAGCAATGACTGACATCTTCTATACTCTGTAGAACTGAGAATTTTCAAATTCATGGCAACA
>NW_008581068.1:37554-58022 GCF_000691845.1 Merops nubicus | reverse complement strand
TTTCCCATCTCATTTTGTGGTCTTCCTGAACTGCCATATGTCTCTGGGACATTTCTGGGTATTGTATTTCAGAATAGGTACAATCTCTACTGTAATCTGAAAACTTTTCTCTAGTCTCAAATTTTCTTAATTACCTTAATTTATTTTAACCCAGATTAATATGTATTAATAAAATTACATACAATATTATCTTTTAAATGCCAAAATAAAGTGGAATTATTTCACTTCTTGCATAATGAAACAAGCTTCAAATAAGACGATGAGATTATAAAATACAATATTAGGCAATTTATTACAGTTAGAAAATGTAACAAGTACTTGGAAGCCTAAAAACTGTAATTTCTATTAAAAAAAAAAAAAATCAGAAGACTAAATTCCATTGACCTTTATTAAGAAACACCTGACAGAGGATTTAATTACAGTCATTGGTGTGCAGTGCCAGTAACAGATTTCTGAATGAAAGGGATCAAGGGCATCAAAATTACAATTGTCTCAAAAGGTCCCTATAGTAAAAGAGATTTAGTGAGTGACATTTCCAGATAAGAAATGGAAGTAAATTACTTCCTAGGCTATAGGAAAAAGACCATCAAAGAAGCCCAAATCAAAACAACTACAACTGTGACCTAGGAAGCAATGCCTTAATAACCATAGATACAGTGATGATCAGCTTAACCCAAAGCAAAACAAATCCATTGAGAAGAGCACACAGTTCTCCAACTTCATAAGTTACTCTAGCTGTTAATTTCCTTTCTGTCAGAGAAAGTCTGAGAAATAAAGAAGCATGAACAAAAATTGGAACTAAATAATTGATCAAGCCAATTTTTCTTCTTCCCTAACTACCTGGTGGCTAATGGAAGCATTGAGAATGGAGTAAATTTTAAACACACACAGATAAAATACAATATGAAATTAGAGGAATTAAGGTAGCATATACTGCAGCAGTTCTATCTTGCACAAGGGCATTATTCTACCGCATAGTCCTTTACAGAAACTCATGAAACTAAATCTGAAAACAATAACTTTTTCTCATTAGCCTTTTGAGGCCTGTATTTATAAGACCCTTTAAGCTCAATTGGAATTCGATGTGTATGAAGCAACTTAACTCTAAATCAAAGACAACTTCTGAGTATCTGCAAAGATAACTAACTAAGCTTCACATAGCTCTAATAATAATAAACTTACAGGCTAGAGCATACTATCTTGGAGGTACTTATCCAAGTAAGTTTGAATCTCTGGAGACTATTTTTTCATAGCTGCAATTTTCACATATTAAGAAATATATAAGGCACAAAGAGCTATCATATCCAAGGTCTCATTTACGTTAGATTTCATATGGAACATGATAAATATTGATTTTTCCCCTGAAGTATGAAAAAAACTAACTAGGAAAGGGTCAATAGTATAGACTAATAGGCAGACAGAGAATTCAAGGTCTCTGTCGTCTATCATCTTGGTTCTAATAGGATTTTCAAGTCTATGTAGAGGTTATCATTCTATAACATTCTGTCAACCAATTACTCTCACATGGCAGTCTGGAAAATATACAAGAGTAGCAAAGCTATAGAATGGACAAGCAAGCATTGTAACTTTGCAGATGATGATTGGATTACACCATCATTATTTTGGCAATCATTTATGTTTTACTCGATAGCAAAATAAGTCTTTTGAAGAAAGGAATTTTAATTTTCATAGTAGATGTTTTTTCTTCTAAAATACATAGGTACAAATGTGACATAGGAGCAAAAAAGTACGCTACACAGAGGAATGTGTTGCAAAGGATATTGGAAAATCAGGTCAAAACACATTTGATTCAGATAAACAACAGAATTTGCATCCTATCTTTGCCACTAATAGTTTTTAATCAATAAGAAAGTATTTTCAGTTTGATTCGAGTCTGTATATAAACCTAGCTTGTTGTATATACATAGCACAAACGGATAAATTGTAGTCCACGTGAGCCTGAAGATCCTAAATGGTGGAGAAAAGCTAAGATGAGTGTAAAGAAGATTTGGTTGCTCCTTTAAACAGTGTAGTGGCCAGCTTCTCAGGCTGCCTGCAGCACCTACTGTCTCATTGGTATACAGGACAGTCTGGCATGTGGCTTCAGTTCTTTTCTAGGTGGATGAATCCTTTATGAAGCAATCAAGTCAGGCTTTCATTTTATGATAAAAATTTGCAGTGGAGGTTAGTTTTGCAGTTTTTCTTATGGCAACATACAAGACAGTTTCTGAACTATCTTCACCTTCAGTGTGTCTGCATCCAGGAAATCTGTCAGATTAGCAGAGACTGGTCATTTTGGTGAGATCTATTCTTCCACTTCTATCTTAGGCACAGTTTAAATGATGGAAAAATGGTTAGAAAGGAAGCTAAACTAGTTAAAATTAGAAATAATAAGGCAAGTTTTAACAAAAATCATTGGAACATTTTACCAGGGACAAAATAACAACTTCAAAATGTATTAAATATGTTTAATCTAATAAAATGTTTCACTGTTAGAAGTTGGGAGTATGTTTGCTTGTTTTATTTTGTACAAATAACATTCATATAATTGAAATCCTGTGGTCAGAACCTGTTCACATAACTGCAGTAGTACCATTTGTTCTCATACCAGCTGAAGGACAGTAACTGTCCTAGTATAGATATTTAACAAGTAAGAAACTTGTGAATTTGCAGGCATTGCTTTGGTGCAAGTCTTTGTTCCTTTGCAACCTGTGTCATATCAGGAAAAGCTGGAGGATTAGTGTGATTTACTGGGTGGGTAGCTGTTGTAGGCCAGCACTGATTTATCACTGCTTCATGCTTGTGAAGGTGTGGAGGGGTTGGTACCTTTCCAGCACTTGGTATATCTCAAACTGTGCAAGAGTGCACGCCCTTGTCTGTCCAAATGGAGTAGAATTACTCTCTTTTTCAATTTACTGCTATTTTGAATTTACGCTGTAATTAATTTTGAGAATTATCCCTTTTGTTACACATTTTCAAGAATTACTTCAGAAATAAATTCTTCACGGCTCTCATTGGAATATAAATCCAAGAAACTTCATTACACTGTTTACAAGAAGCTGCAACTCCATTCGCTACTGTCCCACTTGAACCAGCTCTACGATGAAATGTCAGCTGCACTCTTTACTTGTACCTTCAAGGCACCAATAATTTGGTTAGCTGCCTCTTAACTTCTGCCTGATTCTCACATTGCTAATAGTCAAAATTGTATTTGTTATCTATTTGCAGATATACGATTGAACTATCTTCTCTGATAGGTCTTCTGAGAATCATAACTTGATGGATCTGTTTCAGGTCTTTACAAATTGGAGACTGTGATGGAATCTGGCTAAGGTGCTGTTCTCATAAATAAAAAATGCTATTTTCTGTTGCAGCCTTTCTCCAGATACATATTTTTAGAAGCTGTTTATATATTTTTCTTCTAACAGATAGTTCATGACTACCATGCAGATTAAAACACATAATTAAGCACCTTCATGTAACCTTACAAAATGTATGCATTTGTAAAGATTGAGATCTCTTTATGGACAAGAAGGCAGAGCACAAATTCTAAGTAAAAGATTTACGATAAATTATGCACTTAGCACTAAACACGACATCTATACACAAAAAGCAGTAAAACTAGTCCAGATGGTCTTTTCCTGGTCCAAAAGTTTTGTGTACTCTTATGCATTATCTCAAGAAAGAGGCATCTCTTGAGCCTAATTTTCTTAGGGTGAAGCACATGGCATATGGTGTGTCTTCTCAGTGGTCAGTACTATGTTTTTACCACTCAGTAATATTTTCTTTTTATATAAAACATAACAGATTAATAGAACTATAGAATCACTATGGTTGGAAAGGACCTCTAGGATCATCAAGTCCAACCTGCCTCCCAACATTTCCCTAACCACTAGAGCATAGCCTCAAGAGCTACATCTAGTTTTTTGAACAGGGACGATGACTTCACCACCTCCCTGGGCAGCCCATTCCAGTGCCTAACCACTCTCTC
This sequence comes from Merops nubicus, assembly GCF_000691845.1. Lineage (NCBI taxonomy): Eukaryota > Metazoa > Chordata > Aves > Coraciiformes > Meropidae > Merops > Merops nubicus. Next base: position 54,031 of record NW_008581068.1, on the reverse strand, counting down.
AGTGAAGTAATTCTTCATAATATCTAAGCAAAACCTGCAGCCTGAGGCCGTTTCCTCTCATCCTGTCTGGTTAACAAGTACAATGTACTTCTTATGTAATACAAATTTTCCTACAAGGCTTATAAGTAATGGCAGTACAAATCAGCCCCCTGAAATAGTTACATGTATAATTCATTGCTATTGCAGTAGGGATTGGGATTTCACATATTACATTAAGTTCTCAAAGTGTATGCCTTGTTAACTATACAGACAATTTAGGAAAATGCTTCTTCTCAGAAACTTGTGATAAGCGTGGAGTTTTGTGTAATCAGTGCATTGCAATAAGTCATTCTAGTATTAGTTACATGGAAAAATGGAATGTTTTCCTCTTACTTTAGATATTCATAAAAATTGTAGAATGTGATGGGGAGTAATAGGTTATCTCTTAATATGAAAGAAAGCTGAAACAGTCTTTTCCCTCTTTCCTTTCTTCCTCTCACTGTCTCACCCTTCTCAGTCTTACTCTGTATTTCTTTTTCTTTTTCTCATTTTTCAACAAGAAAAATAATGTGTTATTTTATAATTTCTAGAATACAAGAACTCTGGCTTTTATAATTCTGACAAAAATTATAGTCATTTCATATAAAATTTGTATTATTTTGAGATTATACGAATTATAAGAAGGTTTCAGTGATAAAAGTATGATGTGAGAAGAAAATGTCTGTAGAAAAAATCCTTTATTAAGTGTGTATCTTCATGACACTAGGAAAATACTTACATTATGGTGTTTGCTTTGAAAAGATCTTAAAAATAAAGTAAAATCTATAATTAAATAATGTAATAAAAAAAATAGAGAAGAAGGATAGAGAAGAGAATTATTTGCTCCATATAATGTACCATGCACCAGTCCATGGATGTTGTGGTTTAACCATGCTAGCTATGCTAATATATCTAACAGCAGCAAAACAGCTGAACGTGTTACGACGTCTAAATAACACTGCGTGCTGCATTTAGACTTGTGTCTCTCTATTCTCATTGATCTGTCCCTTTCTCCTTCAATCCAGAGTCAGTCATCCTGAAAGGGAAGCCATGTAGCCTGCTTATCTGTTTCATTGCTGAGGAATTCTGAAACATCTACACCAGTTTCAGCTAGTATTTTCACTTCAAATTTAAAAATACACTTGGCATTTCACAACAACCAGGCCACATTGGCTGTAAAAGAAAAGTAGGATGCTTGTCAGAAATAATTTGTTATCCAGCCTTTCAAAAATGAAAGGTTAGTAGTGCACCAAGCCATCTTCTTTTTTGAAAAGATGACAATTTTTTTTGTGTAAGTGCATGCATGTTCACTACATGTCATGACAGATGACTGAAAAAATCTGAACAGTTCTGCTTGCCTACTACCTTTAAGAAATGGTTTGACTTCTCTGTCAACAATGTTCCATGAACAAGATTGAATTTTTTGAAATTAATTTTAAACAACAGATGACATCTTAGCCTTTGTGCAATTTAGGATAATAACCCAAAGGATAAGGTGCTGAAATCAGATGGAAAATCAAAACTACACTATTTGGATAAATTTTTTTGTTGTAGAGTCCACTACACAATCCTATTAGACAATGTCATTCAGACATGCTGACAAAGAAATTATAATAATTTTAGCAAAAGATTAAACAGATGGTGTCAGTGAACTAGTCATTCCCAAGCTGTGATAAGATACAGACAGAATGGAATTCCATTCAGAGCATAAAGAAAAGATAAATGACTGTGGTGAAAGGATCAAATTTTTAAATTTAAAGAATATTTTTTAAACAAATAGAATCATAGACTGGCTACTAAAAACGAAAATAAAACTTGCTGTTGCCATGGATTTTCTCACATTGCCTGGATCTGTGCATAACTTTTCAAAATTGTCCTCCCTTTTGATGAACAGATAAAACTAGAAGACCACTTGGTCTTTTTGATGGTTCATGTATACAATTTGAGTGAAGATATCTTTTATGCTGATTTCATGTGACGTAAGACAAGAGCAGAATTACTGTTGAAATAGGGTAAAGGGAATTTAGAATATATTTATAATATTCTCAGGCTACAAGCCAGTAGTGGAATACATAGAAATATCATTCCTAACTCATCTTTAATAAATGCCTCAAATGTAGAGAGAAATGTCTCCCTTCTAGATGAAGAGTTCTAAGGCTATATTCTCATAGGGCTGTTTGCTCAAGAACACATACTGTGAGTAAAATATTTATCAAGGTAACTTGTGAAAAAGAATTATATTACATATGTGAACTAAGTGGTATGTGATATGACATTATGTATGAAATATGTAACAAATAAGTGAAGAATTAGTTTTGCTGGACCTTTCTCAGGAAAAAAAAAAAATACCCCAGCTATGAAACTTACAATTTAAGCCATGAGAATTGATGAAGATTTTTAGGGTATAGTGTACATATAAATATATTGTCATTCCTTTATTTGGTTTTCAGGGATATATAGGACAAGCACTTTGTTTTATCGACTCCATTATTGTAGAAGAAAAAAATATCTCTTCTGCTGGCAGGTGTACAACAGGTGCCCTAGATGACCTGTGTTGGAACCAAATACAGGGAAATGTGGTTTAAGAGACAGATATATCCTTAGAAATCACAGACAAATATTTCTGGAAGAGGTAGAATACTTCAAAAGGTCAATTCAGAATGACTAGAGAAGGATCAGTCAAAAAGGATCATAAATAAGTATCCTCTCTCTTTTTTTTTTTTTTTTTTTCCTCCTTTTTTCCCCCCTTTCTGTTGAGTTCTGGTATTTGATATTTGTTTCAGTCAAGTTGGTAACCTTTTGATTCGCAATGTATTATGTCCAGTTTTTACCAGACTCTAAAACTTTGCTTAAACTGAAGCCTCTTGTAACATGGCTATAAATTCTTCTACCTCACCTGTGCTGTATCTCAAATTTTGCCTCAGTCAGTCTATTAGATTGCTTTTCCTCCTACAGGGAGTTCCTCCTGACACAGACTACTTACAGAACATAGTAGAGATGAAGAGTAAGCTGAGAAAATTTACAGTCCAATTCACACTAGAAAGCTGAGAAACACTTTTAAGGGTAATGCTCTTATTTCAGTAGAACTGGTCAGGATGGTATTTTGAATCTATCACTGGTTTGAAACTACTTGCTCTCTCTCCTGAGTTTGAGGCCAATCTACAACATAGCATTATCTTTTACTTCATTAGATAAACAGGATGCACTTAAAGTTGCTCATAGGGATGCATAAGGCTGGATGTAGTCTTGATGGAGGTGCACTAGTGTTCAGGAAGAAAAATGGTGCAAAGTACCGATTAAATGCATGAAATCAACCTGCTGAGGGGTTACTGTATGTGAGGAACTAAAATATTTAGTTAAAATAAATTTCAGAAACAAAGTATGTATGATAACCAGAAGTGGATATAATAAAAAAAAAAAAAAAAAAACTCTTTAGAAAGTTTTTAAACACTAGAAAACATCACTGAAGCATGAACATTTTAGAAGTAGGGGGAAGATGATAGTAAATTAAAATGTTGCAGAATCATAGATATATAGATCCCTCAAGAGATTTTCTTGCTCATTTTCACCTTTTCAAACTATATTCAATAGACTCCTGAATCCTTTCATAGATAGGTTTTTAAAAATGTTCAGTGAGAGTTATTTTATGACTTCTATATAAACAAAATATTCCAGTGCATTACTGTCTTTAGAATTAAAATATTTTGCATAACATCAAAATCATTCTTGCTGAAAATCAAAATTATGAAGTATTTTTGTCACTCTCCCTGGGCTTTCCAATTTGTCTTACACCTTTCTTAAAATATTTTACCCCAAAGGGGTTATCAGACTTGCCTTAAGGTTTTTTTGGTATCAAAATGAGTAGAATTATTATCTCATGCCTTATTTATGAAACTCTTGCTAATACATTTCAGAATTTTATCTACTTTTTTTATTATCATCACATTACTGGCACCTCTTCAATTTGTGACCCACTACAACTTCAGATTATTTTTTACCATAGTACAACTGCTTAGCCATTTAAGCATCACTTGGTATTTATACTTTCTTTTCTTCCTTAAGTATAGAACATAAACTTGCCTTTGCAGAATTTATTTGTATTGATATCAGATACTTTCACAACGTCATTCTGAATGCTCATGCTATTTTCTTTCACAAGAACCTGCTGTACAAGGATTATAAGTGCATTGTGTATTCCATCATGCAAGTCATTAATGAAATTATTGAACAGTACTGAGGAAAAGTCCCAATGGGATCTTGCTTAGAATATACTCTCAGTTTGACACCGGGTTATTGGTAAGTAGTGTTTAGTAAAGTTTTAAATTTATGTCTAATTCTATCCAGACCATGGCTTCTTAGTTTGCTCTTGAGAATAAGAGAATGGTTGTTCCAAAAGCTGGATCAAGACATATCACTTTTGAAGTTTTCTTCTCAGCCACAAGGCTAGCAGCTCTGTCCACTAGAGAAATTAGACTGGTATCATAGAATCTATTCTCTACATATCCATGTTGTATTTTTCTTCTGTTATTCTTAGGAATTCATTATTTAAGAGTATGTTTCCAGTATCTTTCCTCATCCTGAAAATATTCTACTAATGTATACTTCCTTGGTAAGCCTTTTTCTTAAAATTGTCCTCCATCGCATAGCCTTGTACATCCTCCCTGCAGCTTTGGAAATCGTTAGTAGATCAAATTGTTTCAGGAAATTCTTTCATAACTTTAAGGTGATTTTAAAATAGTTATACTGACTTAGAATGTTTAGATTAAATAAGCATTCCTAAGTTTATTATTTTCCTATTTGGAACTGTGTTTCTATTTTTTTTTTTTTTTATGCCCATCTGTGTTACCTAACAGTCACAATTGACTCAATCATCCTTATATCACAAATCATTAGTTCACCTTTCTCATTAAGCAAGCAATGAATCTGTTTTCTCTTTATCCTTCTTTGCAATGATTTATAGGAGCCTTAATTACAACTGTTATGTTCCTGACTTGACTTAAACAGTTATATAGCTCAGCTCTTATATAGCTACATAGCTAAACCAAATCTGGACCCTGCTCAATATATTCTATCTTGTGCAATCAAGATTGAAGCTGAGCCAGCAACTTCTTTATTTGTTCTTTTGACCAACTACTTGTAGTTTCTTGGCTGATACACTTTTTACAGTCATTTTCTCTTTTAACCCATGAATTAATATTGTTGGAAAAGCGCCACCTGGAATCTACAATACTAATAACACACAAGTTTTTTGACGGTTTAATTAACATGATTTCATTATTGTGTTTATAATGTATACACCTTTTTAAACATTGCAAAAACAAGTTGATCAATAAATTTCCAGTATATCCTTACAAACATCTAAACAGATTCCGATCTATAATACCACTAGAAAACTAGTAAGATTATTTGAGGTTTTGTTAATAATAATGGCTAACTCTGTTAACATTCTAATAATTTATAAATAAACACTACTAGGGGCAAGGACATGAGAATAAAAACACCACAGCCATATCTTTCTTTGCCTGATCAGGTTTTCTAGAAATCATTTATGATTAAACCAGTGGGCTGAGCCAGATTCTAGACTTCAAAAATCAAGGACATTAAAGCCATAGACTTTCTTGCATGGTCTATCATTGAGCCAATAATAACATTTATCTAGAAAGAGGCTGACACTTTTTTAGCAATGACTTCAGTAAAGATTGCATAATACTATACTGAAAGAAGGATCTGGTCTTGAACACCAGCTTGCAGTATATTCTGGAATAGCAGTAGTTACCAAATCTGATAATGTTTGGACTAGTTGACTACATTCCATTTCAAAACAATTGCTTTCTACACATGTATTTACAGAACGATAGTACTTGTTAACAAATTGTTTCATCTTCAGTTATATCTCGGACAGTTTATTCTTACATCAATAGATAATCCCTTGTTAGCATTGTGTGCTTCCAACAGGTTGTAAATGATGGTATTAATAGAATGTTAAGCTGATAATGCATTATGCATTGTATCCTGCCAACTGGGAAGAATATAATTTGCAAATATAGATTCTTTTTTAATAGCTAGGAAATGTGTAGAAGTACAAAATGGGATTGGCAACATTGTCTCTTTAGATGAAAATGAATGAAATGGTTTACATTTAATATATCTGAACGGCTTTTCAACTGGACAAAAATCTTTGTGATAGCTGTTTTATCTCTTTCGTTCATTTTTTAGTGTTGCTGACATTTTATCTGTTGCAGTATAGTAATGAATATGAAAATTATATAAATTTAAATTGTGTATCCTTCATTAGTCTTCATTCTATATAACCACACATACATCTTGATGGCCATAAACCGGTGTGGAAATATTACAGATTTTTTCTTTTTTCTAAAGAGAATCTAAAACTGTCAAGGACATGAGAAGAATAACACCAAAGCCATCTCTTCCTTTATCTCATTAGGATTCCTATACATCATTTGTATCTAAGGCAGTGGGATTCCAGATTTCAAAATTGAAAACATTAATACCATAGACTTTCTTGGACAATCCATTGTTGAGACAATAACAAACCCCTGAGTTCTCAAGAAAGAACTGGAAATCTGAGTCAGCTCCAAGGTCATGGCTCCATCAGTGTCTACTGGTTTTGTCAGATGACATCTGAAGGACTTTAACAAGCCAGAAGTCCAGTCCCACCAAAATTTGGTCTCAGATTTGGACATTTTACTCACAGGATAAAGAGGTGACAATGCCATCTATCATAATAATTGCACTCTAGCCTTTCCTATTTACGTATTTTGCCTTCATCAGCCCCATTTTATTGATAGTATACAAGGTAGCAGGCACTATTATGACACCATAGGTGCGATAAAGAGGAAGAGGTGAAAGCTCAAGTAATGCTAGGAAAAAAAATGAAATCTTATAGGGACAATATGAATTATAATGAACTCCTCAAAGACTGTACTTAAACTGTTCTGCAGGCTAACAGAACCTTCCTCATTCCATCCATTAGAGCAGCCAAATCCAACCCCAGAGAGCTACAGAGAGGTGCATATTGCTTCATCAGTCCTGACTGCCTACAGACTGCAGCAGACCTGAGGGCTGAATGCAATGGAAACGATAGTTTTCTTGAACATCGTGGATCCATCCTATTTATAACCAGTAAGCAACAGCTCACCTGCATTTTCAGAGTTCAGAATATTCATTAATCAGGATATATTGAACACTTATAAAATTCACAGCCTAAAAGATCTACCTCAGACCCAAAGATCTGGTTATTAGAACTGAGTTATGAATAGCTGGGATCAGTTCTGCTCAGAATAGGATACAATTTTCTTTTAAGTGCTCACCACGCTGAATGAAATGGAAGACACCTGCCTTGGATATTTTGGCTGTAGGCAACTACTAGTCAGAAGCAAGCTTTTAGTTTCTTAACAGCATACAAAGTACTAAACTAGACTTAACATTGCATATCTATATAAATAAAGCTAATATTCCAGCCAAAATGCAATCTAGATTTGCCCTGGAACAAAACACTAAAACCAACTGAATAGCACTTATAGTTGTATTTATGCTGTCAATGTTTTGCGAGTATATAAGAACTATAAATAGCAAACTTAATATAACAAACTCTCAATTGTATTTAATGTTGTTTACCATTCACAGTGCTTTCAAAAACTGTAGCTGGGATGGAATGCAGCACAACGTTTCCTCAACAGTATGTGAGACAAATTTCCTGAAACCTGCTACCAGATCACTTTATGGTCAATAATATTTAGTCAAATTCTTTCTCAGTTTCATCGTCATCAACTTCTGTGTTTGGAGATCAGTACAAAGACTTTCTATGGATCTGAAGTAAAGACTGGGGTGGATATTGTCATCTTCTGGCATGACAACAGCTTTCAAATAAAATTATAAAAAAATCTGGAAGACAGACTATTTGCAAGATCTGTCCACAATTACAAACTGCATTTTTCCTTTGTTTCTCCAAGTGCAAGACATGTTTCATCAGCTTTGTCTAACTAAAATAGATAGACACACATAAAAATAACCAACAATGTCAAAATCCATCAGAAAAAAAGATCTATGTGTGTAAGACTGACAGGCTACACACAATGCAGATGTTAGCTGTATTGCCTACTGCAAGACCAGAAAGAATTAACCCTATAACATTGAGTATAATCTATAGTTAAGTTAGGAAAAATCTTGTATTCTAGTTCAGTTACACAGTGTCTTAGGTAGTTATGAGAAGGTGGGCTCAGGTGAACCTCATGAGGTTCAACAAGACCAAGTGCAGGGTCCTGCCCCTGGGGAGGGCCAACCAACATTACCAATACAGTCTGGAAAGGACACGTTAGAAAGCAGGCCACTGGAGAAAGACTTGGGGTACTAGGAAATGAGAAGCTGGACATGAACCACCAATGCACAGCAGCAGCCCAGAAGCCAAATCAAATCCTGGGCTGCATCAAAAAAAGCGTGGCCAGCAGATGGAGAGAGGTGATCCTGCTGCTCTGCTCTGCCCTGGTGAGACCTCACCTGGAGTCCTGTGTCCAGCTCTGGAGCCCCAGCACAAGAAGGACGTGGACCTATTGGAGCGTGTCCAGAGGAGAGACGCAAAAATGATCCGAGGGCTGGAGCAGCTCTCCTGTGAAGACAGGCTGAGGGAGTTGGGGTTGTTCAGCCTGGAGAAGAGGAGGCTCCCAGGGGACCTTATAGCAACCTTCCAGTACCTGAAAGGGGCCAAAAGCAGGGGAGAGACTATTCACAAGGGTTTGTAGTGACAGGATGAAGGGTAATGGGTTTAAGCTAGAAAAGGGTAGATTTAGGTTAGACATTAGGAAAAAGTTTTTCAGTATGAGAGTGAAAGACCACTTTCATACTCAAAGTCTAGAGACTTGTGGTTTCAGTAGTCTTCTGAAAATTGTGAACTTCAGTAGAGAAAATGTTCATGTGGTGAGATAAAGACTGAGAAAGTGAGCTGTAAGAAAGAAGCCTGCAAAACATTATTTTAAAAATACAAGGATTACCTTTCATGCCTTCATTTTTAGGAAATAATTTAGCAACTACTCTCTGATTTTAATTACATCAACAGAAGAAAATAGTGCCTCCTGGCACTTAGCCAGATATGGAAGAAATATTTGGAAGGTAAAAATCAACATATTTAAGTTATTATCCCCACAGTTGTCATTTACTGTTTATTGTGGATCTCATTCTGAAAAATTCAGCTCTCCACACATGTTGCATGGAACATGGGCATCTAATGTATCAAGCCAGTTACTCATATCACAGTCATTAGACAATGAAAATTATGTTGCTTAAACCGTTTACTGGATCTATCCTGTGCTCTGTGATTCTTTTAGAGTGTTCAAGGCTCCTTGAATCAATTAGATATGTGTGATAAATACACGTCAAATAAAGTTTCTGGAATATATCTCTTAGATATACCCCTTTAGATAATGTTCAGAATCAGAAGTTTGATTTTTCCTCTACAAGATTTTCATCATGTTACAAAGTTTCTTTCTCCTCAGAGAAATCATGCGTGCCTCAAAATCAATACCAAATAAGAGTTCACTTAACTGTATGGCTGAGAATCATCACAGAAGATGTAAAGATTATCTGGTTTTGCACTGTGCTTGCACACTTAAATTATCACCAAGGTATCTTTTGACCTTTATTGTTGCCAACACGTCCCTGTAAAGTGATCAATGCAAGTCATTTTTCAGGCAAATTGTTTAATCTGTAATGTGTTTAGCAGCTCTAACTATGCTTCTGTAATTCATATCAAAAAGTTTATATGCTAAAATTTGCTTGTCAACAAAAAGATCTTCAAACTACTCTGATTATTCATGTTTTCAATATGAACAGTTTTCAACACTCTGTAGCTTCACATACAACCATGCATTAAAAGTTACCATTGAGATGCAATGCTTTTCCTGTCAGGTAGAAACACATTTGATAGAACCGATTGTAAAGTAATGAATTCTTAAATATAACATTCTTTCATGCTTCCTTTTCTCAGCTACTAACAGTCTAGAAGCTACTCTCCTGTCTTGTATAAATACCCAGTGTACTTTTATTACATGATAGTCTTCACTTTTTATTCATATTTTTAAATCAATTTACTAATGGTTTTGAACAGAATTTAAAATTCTAAAGGTTTTAAAGTGTCCATCTAAACGGAAGTCAGTGCACAGAACTGAATACAGATTAATATGCAGGTTTTGTCTGTTGAAACATAAAAGTCTCTAATATGATTGTTTATATTTGAGATGGTTATCTAAACTGCTTCTAGTCCCTGCAGTTAGAACAAAGCACTACTTTAAGATACATTTCACTTTAAAGGGCACTCCCTTTATAAGGCAAACAAATCACACACTAGAAATGTCTGGCTTTCTCCATTCACTACAGAGGAGGCCTGGTGCAATTTACACTATGTAGATCTCTGGATAACATATATACATATTTAGTTAGACTAATCCTCTCCTATGAATCTTATTTTACTAGAGGTGACTCAGAGGTATGTAGAATATATGGTTTGTAGGTAATTTTTTTTTCCTATGGTACTTCACTCTATAATGTTGTAAATAACCACTATATTAAAAGTGGTCAGTGTATAATCCTGTAAACTGAAATATCTTCCTGAAACTATAGTGTGATAGAGAATGCAGCATGAAAAATATGCTCTTCTAGGGGAATTTTTTTTTTTAATGTATTTATTTGTGACAGGGCTATTGGATAGAAACAAGCAGTTGGTAATTACTGTCCTCTGCTTTATTGCATGTCATTGAAATGTAAATAGGTGACAATGTAATGCGTTAAATTAGTAGGATTGTTATAAATTGTGTCTGAAGAATCACACAAACTTACTCGTGCACTAATTTGTCATTAAACACTGCTTTTGTTGTGCTAAATGGAAAAGGAAAAGGTTTTTTTCAAATATTAAACCCAGATATGTTACTACAAAGAATAGTCAATTGTGAATATCTTTTTAAAAATTAGCCAAGCCAGAGAGGACAGGCAACTTGGGTCCAAGATGAATTATGACACAACACAAAGCAGCTAGCAGTGCATGACTTTGAATGCTGCTTTAAGGTAGTACAGTCTCAGAAAAATAATCTTTATCAGATCTTTGTCTTCACACAAACTCATCTCTTCATCTGCATAACATGTTCCTAGAGCAGTTCTGCAGATTCCCCAGTGATTCAGTTCACATTCAGCAGTCCCATATCATCATCATGTGGAAATTATTGTCTCTATATCCATAAAAGACTATCAGGCTAATTTAGCAATGCCATAAAGACTTAAGCTCTTTCTCATGTGCAGCATGACTCTTTATCAATGTTGTTTATATTTTTTTCCCAGGGAAGAGGTTTGTCTATTTTGCTGGCTGGGAGAAGGCTGTGATCTGTATCGTCCTCCTGAGCTGCACCAGTCCTTGTCTGAAGAGAGCTCCTTGTAATAATGGATTTCTAAATGTGTGCATGTTTAACTACTTATGTAGACATAGCTTCACAGACAAGATTGAGACAGAGACTCTTAATAACCTTTTTCTAGTACAGTGACAACCAAGTGCTTCTGAAGAGGCCCAACTAGTCAGTACTGAATTACTACTAATAAGCAATATAAACATTACTTGAAATGGCTATTGCAGGAAGTCCTAAGAAAGTACACGAGACCTGAAACATGCAAATTACTGTCAGAGTCTTATAATGAAACGGAATTAATACCAATACGCAAGAGAAGATGGGATGAAAGTCTTTCACAAAATAAGCTGTAAAGCTGTTCAGAGAATATAATGACATAGTCTTTGCTTAAGCTGAGTAAGACATTCTTATGGGCCATATCAGAAAATTTAAAAGGTACTGAAACAGAAGAGTCTTATGAATGTAAAAGACAAATAATTTATACAACTCCAAGCAGTCCAACAAGAGCTATTGAAATGCTGACAATATTTCACTGATTAGGGACCCAACTCAATTTCTTTGTACTTAAAAATATTCCTTAGCATAAAGAAATTGCATACACCTTCCCCATGTATTTGTTTATCAGCCAGTGTAATTGCTTTAATAAGTGGCAATGAGTCTGGCCTGTCATTTGAGTGACAACACGTCTCCCTTATCAATGCATTGGTTTTAAACCTAAAGTACTTCAGACCATAAAATATACTGCATCATTAGAATATTCATGTAAATGTTGGAAACTTATCACTAAGTTTCCCTTCACTCTTCCTTTTTCAGAAATACTCAGGTAAAAGTGTCACACATCATAGTAAAATGTTACTGAAAAGGAAGGAGGGAGGCCTGAGCTGCAGTGTCATTATGTGTTTATTTATCAATATCTCCTTATAGTCTTAGTTTTAGTAATTTAAAATTTAATCTGATATCAGTAGTAATAACAGTGAAAAATAACAGATCACAGAGAATGCTATTGGTTAAATAAAAAATGCTTCATTATTAATCTTGAGCAGACAAGGTATCTTATTTGCACAGTTACAAGTCAAGGGGCTGGAGTGGTTTGGAACCATGAAATTGGCAAAAGGGAAACTATTCCTGTACCATTGACAGAGCAAGTGGGGAGTGAGTAAATGTTCCCTTTTTCAGATCACATTCTAAGGGCAAAATCCTGAAACAGACAAGAGGGGTAACACTTTAGATTACTGCAGCAAGTTTAAGCACAACTGATGCACCAGACATTGTTACCTTATTACCTTAAATCTAATTCAATGTATGGGATTCATTTACCTTAACTGCCTAGAAAGTATGCATATGCTTTTGAATTAGTTAGCCTGGGTTCATTTTACAGTTAATGGAGAGAAACAGACATACTCAGAGCAGATTTGAACGGACCCGTTTCAGGTGTTCACTGCAGACTGAGATGAATCACATAGTAGAAAATTATTTTCTCTGTAAAGGAAATCTGTCTATACAGATTTCATGGATATAGATGTATACATTCAGTCTGTTTACTACATTCTTTGGAGGAGCTCATCTAAGTTTTTAAACAAAACCACTGAAGGGGCCTTATCCATAGTATAAGAAGAAAAAACAAAATTTGGGAGTCATCATACTTTTGTTGAGTACCAAGTGCAACAACATTTTCATGCTCAAGCTTCTTTTGAATGCTAGTCTAACAAAAATAAAATAGATCAGTAATATCTTATACACATTATATAGATAGTGACATTCCCTTAGAAAATGTATTTGGTTTGCTTAGTAGTTCTCTTGTGTTTGCCACAAAGTGCATAATTTATCAGTTTAAAATTTTCCATTTTGTCGAGGATAAAAACTGCTCAAACTTCACTACAAATTTACTTTTTTTTCTTTTCCCTCTATTTCTTTTAAGATAATTTATCTAAGAGACATAACCATCTGTCACTACTATGGAAGTGTTTGTACTGAAATGTTGTTAAATCTAATTCCCACTGCAGCACTTCACTGTAACTTATTGGTCTTAGGTCCTAGTTCGAATTCTGAAATTGGATGCTGGAATAAATAATCCAAATACAGTTCTTTTATTATTGTCCAAGTTATGCTCAGAATCAAAGATATATTTATTATATTTGGAAGACTAGAGAGTCTTCTGATTAGTGCTCAGATGAAAAGATAATTTGAAAATATGGGAGTGACAAAGTCACTTGTGCTATAGTTAATGAATAACCCACCTTAGTAATGGAGTAAACGTTTACTGTGGGCTATCTGCAAAATATCCCCAGTGCCAAACTATATTAGAAGCAATAAGGAATAAGAAGGGAGAGTAAAATTTGTCAGGCTAATGAGCCAAACTGAACAGAAAGCAGTCATTCAAGATATAAGCTTGTTAAACAACTGTTTTCTTCTACAACTTCTGTTTTTAAGCATCTATAACAATGTTTTCAGAGATGAAACATGTTTGAATCAAGACATTTTCAAACTAGCATCTAGCCTAACAGTTTTAGCTTTTTATATGGCATAGGAAAAGCATAAGAAAGAACTAAATGATTCTTTTTCAGCCTTGCTACTCTCTTCTCTGCCCCCAAGCACTCCTCTTCCCCCTGCATCTGTTAAACACTGTTTTTGAGAAACCAAAACCGTGTATTTTGATTCCCCCCTGTAGAACAGTTACTTAGGTAACAATGACTTGCTTTTAAAGGTTTGTGAGCTTTTCTTAATAAAATCAGGACCTATATGAGACTGTAGCTGTTCTGTGTCTGAAAACACTGGAGATTTCAGGCATTTAATCAAATACTAGAGGAAATGTTTTGCTCTCTGTGGACAGTATTTGTAAAAATATTTGGTTCAGACATTAGTTTCACAACTGAACTTGTGAAACCTTGCTATAGAACAAGTCCTTGTCTGACTGTCAACTGTTATGACCTCTCAAAAATCCTGACACAGTTGAGGAAGGCTTACATAGTGAAGTTCAATCTTCAGCTCCTTTTTTTCCTGTACTGGATGACATCCACAAATACTCAAGCAAAATGAAAAAAAATGTGAAAGGCAAATTAAAATGGTCTTCAGAACCCATTGGCAGTTCAACAATTTCATCAAATTCCCCACAGCTGACTTCTGTATCTTTCATGGCATTTAGTTGTGAACTCCTTGAGATATAGCTAATTGAAACTTAATTGATTATATAACTCTTCTCCTACTTCTCTAATACTTGAGTTGCTGCAGGCAAAAAAAAAAAAAAAACGAAACACACCCACCTGTGCTACCCATTGCAGCACACACAGATTTCAATTTCTATATAATCCATTACCTGCAGTATTCCGTGTCCTCATATAACAGTGTCACTTAAATAACTTCAAATGTACCTTTTTTATTTACACTTTCGTTATGCTAACAGCTAACACTCATAAATAGAATGAAAAATATGAAAAAGAACATCTGTGGTGGTAATGGCATAAGAAAATGAAACATTTAATGTCACAGTTCCAATGCCATAACAGTATGAGCAAATGGTGAGGTCAGTGATGAAAAAAGTCCTGAAGAAGCTGTGTCTGAAAGAAGCAGGGAGCTTACTGCCAAGGCTTTTGATTTAAAAATGACAGTAATCAAAGGGGAAGGAAAGATGCATGCATCAAAGCATTATATACGAAAGACTAAAGAACAGTTTGGGAAACACAATGAGTTTACCTTTATGAAGAAAAGTGTTCAATTACTATGAGCTGTGTTGTGCTGACCTCCTTGGGGTCCACACTTTCAAAAAAAAGTAAAATTATGTAATGCAACAGTAGCTCAAAGATTACTATTGACAGAGGCTATGTCGACACTTAAAATCCACATAATTTAAACACAGTAAGAATCTAAGAAGGATGAATATACTTTAGTGATTATAGTCTCTGCTAAAAACCATCTGAAAGAAATATTAAAATTTATGGTTTGTAGTGTAAAACAAATACAGAGAGCTCTTATCAATGGGGTACATTGGAACAAAAGTCAATGGGGAATATACTCTCTCACCTCTGCTGCAATGTTTCTTTGTACTATGGAGTACCTGGGTTCAAGAACAGTAGCACTAGCTGTCTCCTTTTCTGTGTGGAATATTTGTATTAACAGGAGAATCTTTGTTTTCATTTCTTTATCCAGTCAATCTATTAAACTAAATTCATACCTGACATAAATCTTGAATACAGATGAGTGTCACTACATTGTCTTTTGCCTGACAAGATTCCCATATCCTTTACTGTATTCTAAATCATCTTTAATTGTATTAGAAAATTAACTAGGTGATACTCAAAAGAAAAAAAAAACACTTGGGTAATTAGGTAGTATTTAATGAAATACCCAAGTGAGACCACTAGAATTTCTTTTTCTAAGTGGGTTGGTTTTCAACAAATCTACTGACCACTAATCATGTTCATTCCATTTTTCACTACAGAAAGGGAATGTAAAATGTGTGTTAGTATAAAAGAGTTTTTACAGTGACATTAAACTGTTATTAGGCTAAAATGTTTGTGTAATTTTGCCATGTTAGAAAAAATATAATGAAAGATGCTTAATCCTACCATTGAACTTTCTTATAATGTTACTGTTAGGTCTTCTGCTGACCACTTGCCTGACATAGAACAATATCATCATTAACAGGAAGACCAGCAGCCAAATTCCTCACTCTGCTACCACATCACACACCAGAGACCCAAATTGCCAGACAGCCAGAGATACAAGTCAATGCACTCACTTACAGCATATGGTGTGAAGAAGAGAGAGAGCCAGCTCAGGAACCATGCCATGGAAGATGAATCAGCCAGGCAATGTGCCCAATTATGTAGTAGCTTCCCAGAGAGACCTTGCCACACCATCCTGGGAACTCCACTTGCTAGGAAGAGTCAGAGAGCCCTTCTGATAGTCAGAGAGCCCTTCTGATAGCCAGAACCCTCACACAACACACCTACCATACAAACAAACCTCCCAATCCCCCTACAACTGGGGCTAGTTCTTATATAGGCAGTTTTTTGCTCCATCTCCAAGTTACTGTGGAAGGTGGGGACACCTGGTGG
>NW_008581068.1:31470-37489 GCF_000691845.1 Merops nubicus | reverse complement strand
TGGACATCATCCACATGCCAACCCTCATTCAGGGCTGGGGGTTTACACAACAGCACTTCATTAGGTTATAAAATACAACATGTGGCTACCAAGTGCAAAAAGACTCAGGCATGCTTACATTGTGGGTGTGATTTTCCTAGAGATATATATTTCCCATAAAAAAATAGTTATTGTTTTTCTTTAAGTATTAACAATAATTTAAATTTTAAAAAATACATATATTGAGTGATTTCACTGATTTACCCTAAAAATATAATTTACGTAGGTGGTTTTGCTTATTTGTTTGTTTGGTTTGTGTTTGTTTGCTTGCTTTGGTTTTGTTTTGGTTTTTTTTTTGTGTAGATTGTTGCCTACATTTGAGTAGAATGCAGAAGCTTTATAACGATTAAAATATTTATATCCATTTGCCAAAATAAACAGGTCTAAAAGGGACATTATTATATCTGAGTTATGAATGTCTTAAAGTTTCTGCTCTGTCGCCAGGGATTAGGTACAGAGTTAAGCAGTCAAGTTCCCCATACAGTGAACAAGGGAATTTAGGCACTTAATTGCACTAAATAGGCATTCAGCATCTGAAACTCCTTCTTGCTATTTGTTTTTTAAATTATTGTTCAGGCAAATTCAGTCTTTTCTTTGAAGAGTGCTAAGGAGAGAGTTGGAGGGCTCAGGCTGTATGCTGTCAGATATGCTGTCATGTCATATGTTGCCTGAAAGCAGCAATGAGCATGATGGTCCCTGTCCAGACCCTTCCGAATCTCCCTTGACCCACAGCCCAGGACCCAATTTCAGCTCTCCAGGGTTGTGAGTAGCGGATGTACTGGGATGTAAATACTCATCCTTTCACAAGCCCTCAAAACTACCATGGGAGGGTGCAGCACTTCTGTGACCACACTTCACATGGTGTAACCCAGCCATAATTGCTCTCATCAGTGAAACTTCTCTTTCTCTCCCACTGGAAATTCTGACTTGCAGAAAGCTGGAGGTGTATAGCAGCATTTGAAGAATGAGATACCAGCACTGTACATATATTTCTTGTTTGCCTCAGAAGTGATTTCCACGTAAGGGTCAATCAGCATGATTTCCTGGTTTGATCCTTTTTGATAACTACTTTATGGCATTCATTAAGAAAATTAACTAGCTTTGCAGTACTGTATTATGCAATTAGCAATCCCCTACACCTACTGAGCTTTCAACACTGACAGCCTTTTATAAAACCTATCATTCAATCTGCAAAGAGAAAATGTTTTCACAGGGAAATCTAGTGTGTGTCAAACAGCTGTCTGAAATAACAAGTGCAAAATAAAATGTACAGTTTGTAAAATATGGTCAACCATTTCTGCAAAATGCTGAATTTTAATTACTATAGCTAACTACAGTACTGCTACACTACTCTCACATCACAGATAAACACCAGTTTAGCATAGATTAAGATAAAGTATTTTGAGGAAATAGCAGCAAAAATAGGGCATTTACACGCCTATGGAGAGAATTAGAGAACTTTATCCTAAAGATCTCAGCCTAAGCTTTGACTTGCTATTAAATATCATGGCTTCAGCTGAGTGGCTAGTTCCATATGTAGTGACATATCAGCTCTTCAACGTATGCAGTAGTCAGGTGAACTCTTGTATTGTGATAAATAACCATTTAATTAATAATAATCTGTTTAAACTGTACTATGAAACATGGTTTACTGTATCATTGCATTACTCTCCCTTCCACGCCTCAAGCCAATAACTCTAAATTACTCTTATATTTGATACACTATTTTCATTTTGTATTTCA
The DNA here is from genome assembly GCF_000691845.1 of Merops nubicus. NCBI lineage: Eukaryota > Metazoa > Chordata > Aves > Coraciiformes > Meropidae > Merops > Merops nubicus. The sequence continues at coordinate 35,707 of NW_008581068.1, read as the reverse complement.
TTTGAAATACCATACTAATGAAATGGGTCATTCTTTTCTAAACAGTAGTAAGCTCTACTAAAACAAGTATCCTGTTGCTACAGATAATGTCTTTAGAAAGAGTAAGAAATAACTCTTACACAGAATGAGATATTGCTCTCCTCTGATCTTTATAAGCATTTTCTTTGCCACTTTTTCTTATTTCCTGCAGCCTTCTGCTGTTCGGAAACATACAGACATTTTGGGTTTAAACATTTGTTTATATATGTGTTTAGAAATGTCACTCTTTAAGTTATGTCAGCACTCTAAAGGTTGTATACTCTATGTTAGACTAATTTGAGTAGGTTTAACTTCAGTTTCTTTCATGGATTTTCCTTCAGATACTCAAATTTCATTAAAGAATAATATAATTATTACATCTATGCATTACATAGTGGTAAAATGTAGAATTTAGCCTCTGGGAGCTTGCTAATTCAAGACATTACTGTATGCTTACCTTTTGGATGAGCATAGCACTTTAAATTAATGGAATAAGGTGGATTGCCTAAGTTCTGTATCAGTTTAGATTTAGCTGGAAGGTAACACAGCTCTTTAGGTAGTCAAAGAGAAGAGTTTTCCTGCCTTTAAGACATCAAAACAACAAAACTAAAAATAATTTTATACTTTCATTTTAGATCATAAATTCCCTGCACTGAAAATTATAGTTCTGAGGAACCTTAAACGCAGAGTGGTTTGATCAGCTCCATGTCTAAATTGTACCAGTGCCCTACGGAGGTTCAAAATTGGAAGACAGTAACCCAGTTTCTGTGTGGTAACTGGTCCATTAAGTATAGTCACTCTCAGACAGAGTATGTTTAGTAAAAACATCATGACCATGTTTTCTTTCATTAATAAAAAAATTAATTAATGTAACTGCTACTGGGGAAGTTGAACTGAGCTTTACTATATGAGATATTTATTTTGTAAATGCTTTGAAAACAGAAGAGTGAATTATGTGACCAGGTTAGTGTGAGGTTAGATTTAGATGCAACTCCTAATTTGCTACTCTGCTCTTAACACTAAAAATATTTGAGTAGTATGGCTGCTTTACACTCCTTTGTTTTAGAGAGGTTTCCATATAGGCAATAATGAAAACTTACAACAAAACAAAAGGAAGCAATACAAGACATGTCATTTTGCTAGTCAGTGGCAAGACAAGTCCTATATTCAAAGCACTGCTTATATGCTGCCTGCTTAAGAAGTACAAGACAACACACAAATCAGTGCAGGGAGTTAGGAAGATCAGATCTCTGACTCCCTAGGCAAGAACTCTGCAACACACTATTGTGCAACACCGCAATGTAGGGAAAGCAAATACAACCCAAGGTCAGAGATGAAATGTGACCTTTGCAAAAGTGGGAGCATGGGGCCAATGGGATTTTTAAACTCAATTTCTCTAGCCTTTTTAAGAAATAAACTAGGTTTGTTTTCTATGACAAAAGGCCTATCTCTGCTGAAAGAAAGCACACTCTTTTCCACCTCTTGTAGGGACTAAAACTTTTATTTAAGCGGCTTAATGAAGTACTACAGGAAAATAAATTGCTTGGGAACACTGTAGAATAATGGTGCAAGATGAAACACCTGGAGTATAGTTACATCTTCAGAGTGTGTCCCATACATATAAATGTTTTGCTAATGACAAAAATATTTCTGTTTAATTCCTTACTCCATAGTCATGGAGAATTTTCTTCATCTCTCTGTGTCATCATCTGATAGGTGAATCATAGAACCGTCTGCAAATTGTGCCAGACTCCAGAATTCATCATTTTCCCCACTATATATGATGCTCTGATAAGAAAATTGATCAGATCAGAAGAGATCTGTCACTATGTTGTGGTCTCCACAGCATAACAATTTTCACTTGATTGTGGAGCACAGAAAGAAAATGTCACTGCCTTGTCATGAATTTGTATCAGAGCTACCTACAGAACCTTTTCCTCCAAGTTTTTGTGCAGGGCACACCAGTTTTGTGCCATTAAAGCCTGCTGGTTTAGATGTCTGGTGAGAATTAACATAAGATCACTTTTGTGAGGTTCTTCAATGCTGTTTTTCAGTACAAAAAAATTCCTCAGGGTGTGAACTGGATCAAATTTAGGCATTTAGAGCTCTCAGTAAAATGCTTTTAATAAAGGATATGATAACATGAGGAAACGTTCACGATAGTGCACCTGTACTATTCTAGAGGTTCTTCTTTCTCTGCAAATTTGTTTTAAACCAGTTATAGGAGCTTTTTTAATGGCAGAAGGTCCACCAGGTTTGGAGGAGATTTGCGCTATTTAGAGTGAGTCACCATGGTCCTCCAAAAAAAACCAGTTCTGCTGAGCATAAAGTTCCTGGGCTAATACGTTCCCCCATCTCATAGCTCTTCTCCTTCTCTGCAGGACTTTTCACAACAGTGTACAGTGACAAGACAAGGGTAAATGGTTTTCAACTGAAGGAGAGAATATTGATTTCTTCTCTTGTATACCTTATTATTATTATCTGTTCCCCAATAATAGATATGAGTCTTTCCTTGAAAAACAAAAATTATAATGTGGATGGCTGTGTTGCAGCCTGCAAGGTACCAGACGAGTGAAGGGAAATCATTCCATTAGCCTGAGGTGAGTGAAACAGACATTCCCTGAGAGTGGCTTCAAAGGTTAAGTGTTTTACTCAGAAAAGATGTTGGATGTCATTGGATGGATTTACAATTTATTATGACTTTTTTTTTTTTTTCTCCTATAAAAGTAAGCTTCTTTTTTTCCTAACTGTCATTTCAGCAAACATAGCCTGGAGTCAGGTTCTTTTCTTCTCATACTACCTGTCAGGCATATAAGAACAGAATCTCTGCTTACTGAAGTTTTCTAGCAGTGTAATGTTATTTGATGATTTCTGATTTATGTGATTGGAGAGTTACACTAGGGTTTGAGATCCTCCAGGCTAAACGGTGACCTCATGTGCATTTATGCAGCATAGCTATTGATATCAGCCTTCGGTGATATCAGTCCTACTGTAATCAAGGCTACCCTTTGGACTGCAAAATTTCCACTGCTGGTGTTAATCTATGATGAGGTTAAACTTTAAGTTGTCTCTAAAAGGATAAAGGCAACTTAGTTTGTGAAATTGGCATTTGAGAAAAAAAAAAATAAAATTTGAGCACATGTGATGCTGAAAGACTGAAGCCACTGACAGAAAACCCCAAGATGTTGGTTTTACAGTCAAATTCCAGGCCAGAACGTTGCCTTAGGGGAACAGTCGGTAACCAACCTGTCTTATGGGAATGAAGAAAAATATATTCCTTTCTGCCTTTGCTCTTCTGTGACTAGCCTTCTGATTCTTTTTTTCAGTTCTCTTCCTATCATAAATTCCATTACTTAATCAGATTAGAAAAACAAAAAAAAAAATCTGTAAGAAAGAGAAACATTGAATTGAGAAGTTTTCCACATATCTTAGACAATGTTTGATTGCTGATACTCTATATATGTTATTTTACTTTCAGAAAACTAACTTGTGATGGCCTTCATGTGGGAGTAGGGTAAGGAAGAATGTAACCTGTATTACTTATGAAGATGAGGAGGAAATAGTTTTGTGCCTTCCTCTCTCCTGTGAGTGTGTTTGGGTCTCACAGGGTTTCTGAGCTGTATCAAATGAAGTTATGTCTCTGCAGTTCTTTAATCAATCTAGAGGCAATTTACTGTGACTTGACCCCATCTCATCCTTGGCATATCAAAGGCGTGCAAGGGTGTTTCAAACTGAGTTTGCTAAGCAGCCCTTGCATTCATCAGAAATTCAGAAATCAGCACTCAAAGGCTTATTATTGTGAAATTCCTCTATACTCCACTCCCTCTACTGGTTTGATATTGGGGTCTCAACAGGAACAAGGTTGTAGAGGTTGTAAATGTTGAAACTTCCAACACAATAAAGCAAAAAAAGTCAAGATTTCATAAAAAAAAAGAAGACTGAAACAGCAGGTGGAAGAAAGTGGTGAGTCCTCTGATGGTAGATTTGACTGCATGCAATGCTGTTCAGAAAATGCTGTGCCTGCTGTTTTTATAATAGGATGACCTTTTCCACTGCAAAGACACAGCCATCACAACCATTAGTAAAGCACTAATGAATAGCCTCCTATTCAAGCAACAGCAGCAAAGCAGGAAACTCATATCTCCTATATCCCTTTCACTTTCTTGAAGTGTGAACACTAAAACCTCATTTGAAACAGAACAATTCAATGAAAGAAATA
>NW_008581068.1:9517-31456 GCF_000691845.1 Merops nubicus | reverse complement strand
AATAATTTGTGCTACAAAATTTTCAACTTGCTGGCTTTTAATTTAATTTTTTTTTATTATTATTATGAATATGCCTCTACATATCTGAGTGCAAATAACTACTTGTGTTATTATTGTTCCTAGGAGCCATGATCCAGGTAAACAACTCACCAAGTCATCTAATGTGCATCTGTGAAGATATACACTTGTGGATGGTCTTGTGCTGCTGTCTCTGAGTAATGTCACAACTTTTTTTCTGTCAGACTTTCTCACCCCTGAGGGCTATGAACTCTCAACAGGTATGATTATATGTATGCTTGTGGTGGATTAACCCTGGCTGAGCAAGTGATGCCCACTAAGACACTCTATCACCCTCCCCCTTTCCTCTCCTTCCTCCACAGAGCAAAACGGGAAAGTAAAAGAAGACAGACAGAAGCCTCATGGGTAAGAACAAGGGCAGTTAAATTTAGAAAGCAGAAGTTAAGCAATGCCACGCACAAAAGCAAAGAGCAAAAAACAAAGATTCATTCTCTAGTTCCCAGCAGCAGGCGATGTCTGCCCTTTCCTGGGAAGCAGGGCTCCAAAACACATAGTGGTTGCTCCAGAGGACTGAGGAGTATTCCCCCGTCCTCCTCCTTTGTACCAGCTTTATAGCTGAGCTGATGTCATATGGTGTGGCATATCCCTTTGGTCAGTTCAGGTCAGCTGTTCTGCATGTGTTCCCCCCAGACTCCTGCCCCCCATCCCGTTGTGGGGGGAATGTTAGAAAGAGCCTTGGTGCTGTGCGAGCCCTGCGCAGGGGTAGTCACAGTGTGGGCGTTACCAACACCCTTCTAACTCTCATCACAAAGGCACTGCACCAGGAGGGCTGCTATGGGAAAATCAGCTCAGCCAGACCCAATACACCCTTCTCAAAAGTGGTAATCACTTGAGATGTTGTATTATTAAAACTCCTGCTTTTTTTTTGTGATAAAAATGGACCCCAGATTTTAGAGGTAGAGTCCATATTCTACCCTCAGAAGTAGGATAAACATACTTAGTCTGTTTAGAGTCTTGTCAGCCAGAAATTGCTTTGGATTTAGTTGTGTACAGAAAAAGATTTTCCACAATTCCTAGATATTGTGTAAAACAGGCTACAGAAGAAGTCTTTCTCCTTTTGAATTCTTATTATGGGTAAAGAAGAGTCTGCAGTAAGAAATCTATGTTATATCAGCTGACTGTTGTAGGCCTTGAAGTTTTCTTCAAAAACAATCTCTTAACAAAATAATTCTTCTATTGAATAATTCACCAGGAGAGTAAATCTGTTTATGTAAACCTATCCTTTCACTTTACAAAGAAAATAAGAGTTGAGAATGAAAAGTATATCTTTCAGGGCCTAGAAGAGATTTAAGAGCCTAAGATACGCTCACATTGTAGTTAGATAACTTTTACTACATTAGGAAACCCACCGTATGCAGCATCTTGTTTGTTGCAGTGCGCCTCCTGGAGACAGAGGTTTCTGTTGCCTCTTTGTCCCCAGACATGGGCACACATCCAGAATTTTCCACCTTTCCCAGGTTGTGGTTGGCTTAGCCACCACAAGACCAATCCCCTAACACCCATTGGACCCCTGACCTGTCGGTAACCCATCCAGGTATCCTTACAGGACAATGCCTTTGTAAACCCACCTACCTACCTGTTAAAAACCCCTGGCCCCAAGGCCACATGCTCTCTCGCTTCTCCCCTGGGGTGGGTGCTGTTTCAGTGCCTGCCTCAGGTGTTTTGTGTTTGTTATTTTCATGTTATTAAAACCTTTTATTTTGGAAGAAAGCGATCGTTGCCCACCCCTCCTTTACTCGCCACTGCCCTCCTCTTCGCTGACGACCACCCTGGAGGTAACACGGGGGTCCCGCTGGGGGTGTTTTCTTCCCGGGCAAAACCAGCGGGTTTAAAACCCCCGGCGAAATATATTTTTGCAAAGTTATACTTGTTGCTCATCTCTGCCCGAAATGGAGTTACAGCTGATCATTCAGGAACACCCACGCTTGTGCTTCAAACCTGAAGATGTCATGTTAGCTTTGGAAAACTCCCAAAGCATGGTTTACCTAGCTTGATTTACTGGATTTAAACAATTTTAAAAAAACATACAAACATACAAAAAAAACAAGCCACCAACTTCCATACATCAAATTGCTTACTGTTGGCACTGTTAGAATGGATTCGGAAAAGACCTGTACCCTTAATGATGCAAATAAACATCTGGTTAAAATCTCAGAAGTACCAAACCAGATGAGATTACAGGTTGTCATAGATGTCAGTGGAAGTTCTGAACCTTTGTGTGTATTGTTAAACACTTAACATGTATCTTCAGCCAAAATCTTCATAAATATTTTAGTACTAAATCCCTAATAATTTGAACGGGAATCAAAAGCTTAATTACTTGCAAAAGATTTAATGGTTTGATTTGCTTTTAAAAAAATCTTAAACTCTTACATCTTAATATATTATATATATTAGCATGTACTGTTAACACTGTTACCCAAATACATGGTTTATACTATAATATGCACACTAAGGTTTGAAAAGATTTGTGGGGCTCAAAGGAAGTTACTCAGTTTTTACCAGCTCAGTTACATCAATTCCTTCATTTTATTGATTCTGTGCCTCTTATTCACTCCATCAGCTTTTTATCTCATCCACATACACACAAAAAAATTTATGAGCTAGCACAACTGATAGCAGAACTCACTACTGTTTTTTAATTTGCTTATAAATTAAACTGTGAAATGGATTTTAAATTTTTTGATTAAAAACACTAAAGAATATTTCTAGAAGGAGACAAGTGTGCTAAGCTTCCTTCCATAAAGAAGTTTTATAAGTAGGTCATAAACCCCTGAAATTAAGTCAGAAATGCTGACAGACCCCAAACTTTTAAAAGCTCTGTAAGCTCCAGTCTAATCATGTTCTCCCAGAGGGGGAAAATCTTTTTCTTGAGACTAAATTGTAGACTGTAAAATTGTTGTTTTGTCACGTAGAGCTCTGAGTATACAGTAAAGAAATGCACAGCAAAGAGAAATGTGTTGTTACTATAGCAACTAAAATTCAAAAATATATCTGAAAGTGCCTATTTTTTTCTAAATTTATCCTATGAAACATTTCCCAGTCTTACCTAATTGTGTTATACAATATAGCTTTCATATATTATCATGTGTCAGAAACTCTGAAACTACATAGAAATTACTGAAGGTAAACAAATATAAACTCACGAGTGACATGTCCCTACTGGAGTTTACATATACTAGGGCATGGAAAAAAAGGCATAGAATTAAGCATCTAAAATTTTCATCTAGGAGCTGTATGTGTGTGTGTGTGAACAAATTTGTTTATTTTATATAAAACTCTTCCAAGAAAGGATCAGATGTTTGTTGTTGGTTTTTTTTTTTTTTTTTTTTTTTTTAATTTTTCAAAACAATATTGTGATAGTTATGACCTTTATATGAAATGTTTCTGTTTAGCAGAAAATTTTGACAGAAAACATTTATGGACACTGGAAATTGTTTATGTATCAGGTATGGAATTTCACTTTCAAGTGTTTGTATTTTGTAAGGAAAAAAGGAATACAAAACATTATTGTTAAATATAATTTTTTTCTGCATTACACATTATGGACTATATATTGATAGGAATAGCAAAGTCTTTAATTTTCTGTTTACAGTTTTTTTAATGTAAAATAAAGCCAGCATAGATAATCCTGCTGCAGTGGAGAAGAGTAACTAGAAAGCACCCACAAAAGGTCACTAAGGCTAATATTCTATTTCCATCTCTGCAGTAGAAGTGACAATTTCTCTCTGATATACTACTTCAGTACAGCTGCAATAACGTGGAAGTTTATATTATGCTACACTGGAAAAGAGTACACTTGGAATAAAAAGCCCAAGAACTTTCAGACCTGTTGTGGTCTTCTTGAAAGTATTAACAAGCTATAACTTAGAGCTTTTTCCTGTGAACTCTCTTTTGTATTGAAACCTTACAAATTTTCAAACTTGTTTGCATGTGTATATTGTTCTGGTTTCCTTGTACTTTACAATTTTTCAGTTCACTGACCTTTTTTAGACTATAATAAAAGTATTTCATACTATAATGAAAAGTATTATTCTGTGTTTAACCACTTACTGGGCACATAGATTAGATGTGTGACTGATGCCCACCTCTTTGATGAGATATCTATTAAAAAAAAAATGCAGATTCCATGGCCTCAGATTACATTAAAAACGAAAGATGGACTAACAGAAGCATGTTGTAGTGAGAGAGTGCAATCAATCAGCTTTGCAACAATTTGAACAGCTATTCAAAGTACTTCAGCCGAAGAATCAACATAATATATTAAAATTCATTCCATATTTTCAAAGAAAACAAGTGTCTGCCTTGGTTTTAAAAAACTTTTGTGAACCAGGTCTGCTGCTTGTAAATAAGCTTGTTAGTCAGAATGATTTTCATCCCTTTAGGCTCAGTTATCCATAACATCAAATCCACAAGGAGGACTTATCAGGACCTGATAAGAAAAAGAGCAGAAACCCCACTTTCCCTTCCATGATTATTGAGATGTTTAGCCTTTGAGTTCCACACTGTTTCCCACTCTCCACCCCTGTACATAATACATATCTGAAAGAAGCCTTTTTGATTTAGATTATACTTTTTTTTTACTGTATTTTCTCACCACCTTAATGCAATAGTGTTTAATTTTTGTTAAGTATTTACTGAAAATCTTCCTTTTAAAATAAATAAATAAATAGGATTAATCCAACTAAAAAAAAAAAAAGAAAATCCATATAGTTTCCTCACGGGGAGCTATGCGAGGTCAGGTAGTAGAAATGTGTGGCTCTGTTCCTAAAGCAGTGTAAATGAACTGCAGTGCCAATCTTGCAGCAACCATCTGCCAATATTAGAGAACAATTTCCATTACTTACAGTCAATACAGATTCCTCATGCTCATTCTGGAATATTCAAAACTGCAAACAGGACTAACTACTGAAGAGAAAGGGAAGAACTAACTCAGTGTGCAGTTTGGCACCAGACAATTAAAAGTTGTGATTTCTCAGTCTGCCTATCATTTCCCTTAATCCTGTTTATTCATTTATTTAAGAATTTAATTCTGCTTGCACTCTCTTATATTCATATTATCTACTTTATTTATTTACTTTTCTCCCTTTAGCTGCATTACTTATACCGAACAATCCCTCACTATAAAAATATGATTAGCATGCTATTAGATAAGACAGATACCCATAACATCAAGGAATAATTGCAGATAGAGAATAAACAAAACATATTTCTATTGCTATTTTGTGGTTTACGGTCATAATCATTAAAGATAGTCCTGATTATTAGCTGTGTGTTGCAGTCCTTATAAAGAGTGTGGGTGAAGCTTCTGGTAGAAAGAAAAGATACAAACTATAAAAACATGAAGGAACACCCTATCATTAATAAAGTCTGTATCTTTTCAAATAAAAATCAAAATCTTAAAGATTTAAAACGCAGTCATTTAGGAGAAAAAGTAGTTGAGGAAAGTAAGCACATATAATAGTAATTATAATTTATTTCTTTAGACTATTTTTAAAAGACATCATCTATATAAAACACCTTATACACAAGTCATTTATTCAACAAATTAAATATTACAAATGTATAGATATCAGAAATAATAATACAATATTAACAGTTGTATTGTAAATGCTAGCAGAACACTTTCTGAATATCAGATGTAGCAAGCTTGCCATCTACTGATCAACAAAAAAAGATCTTTGTTTGCAACATATTTTTGTGTACCATAATGTTTAATTTGAAATCCTCTTCATATGATGAATCTGTACTTGTGTATTTAAATAAATCTGTTGCCAGTCCTCCTGCAGGTCAGTATAAAGCCTCAAAGGTATTGTGGTAGTAGATCAAAGATGAGTTCTTGAAGTACTTCTGATACACACTGAGGAATATTTTGCTGAGGGACATCATTTTATTAAGTATTTGGGGAACTCATTTGTCTTCTCTTGTAACAATACATTCCTAATTCACAGATGTTCTGATGAAGACAAAACATTATTTTATTGATAATATTGCAAAAGCAAACAAATTTTCTCACTTTTTCCAAAACTTTCCATTTCACAAAGAGATCTTCACTAGTGCCCTGCCATCTGCCAGTCTTGCCCTCAGACAAACCTTGTCAGTGTGTAGTGGGAAATTGCAGAAAATCCATATGTCTGGTTCATTTGGCACTGTACGCCCTCATGTTCCATTAAGATGGGTTTATCCACAGAAGGTGAAATCTTTATTTACATCATATGTACAACAAAGCAAAGTCTTTACCCTCTTTTCAAAGTATGTTTCTTATACGGCCCTATATTATCATTATTATTCCTATATAGTTTTTCCCTTTATCATCATTAATGAATTTCACTTAGTGTAGAATTATAACACTATGGATAACAAAGCATGATAGTGTATGATCTGTGACTAAGAGCTAAACAGATGACTTTTTAAAAAAAAACCAACCTATCTCTACAATGATTTATATTTTTTTTGTGGACTGATATACAGTGTATAATACCTTCAGAAGGAGTGAGGACATAAAAATTCCAAAATTGATAGATCAGATCAAGACTGAGAGGACAGAATATGCTCTTTCCAAGCACACAAGAAAGCTTATCTTTCCACCTATGCCATCTAGATACCATGGCAGGTTATTTTTGCACACAGCTGCCATGTATGCTGGACTTTTTTCCCTTTTTATTATCTTCCTTGTCCTTTCTTGGGTAATAGTATTTGGTAACCCAATTATTTAAAGTTTGATACCCATTTCATTTGTACTGGTATAAATCAGGAACAGTTTCACTTCGGTTAAGGGATTTAAAATTACCTCTGTTAACTCCAAATAAAATGAATGTCTTTTGCTGCAGAAACTCCACTAAATAGGACTGGGATTTTTAGATTGTGTGGGACTATAACCCAAAGGCTGTAAGTCCCAGAGCCAGTATGATTTGTAGAGAATAAGATATTTCAAGAGATTTGTCTGCAGAAATCAATAAGCTTTGTGAAACAAATTTCCTAGCTGGCATTCAAACTCTCTATCACAACTACTATACATGGATTTGTGCATCAAGCTGGTTAAAAAATCTGTCCTTGGGAAGAGGCTGAAGGAAATCTGCAAGATTTGGGAAATTTTCCTTGTTTCTTCTTTAAAGCTACAGTTCTATACCTTTCAACAGGTGTCCTGAAAGTACATTTCTGGGATCAGATAGGTCAAGCTCTATTCTGGGAAAGTTTTGAGTCTATTTGGGCAAGTGGCTCCTAAGGAATACATCACGGCATAAAGGTATCCCAGAACGCTTTGCAGTTCATCTCTTTACAAACTCCCTGGCTATTCTGCCTCATCCACACATCAGCTAATGCCAGAAAAGAGGCATACATGGCATAGCTCTTCAGCCTCTGCTTTCTTTGCTGCCATTGGCCTCATGGTGTTGTGCCACCCCTGGTAAAGCCTGGATCTCAGAAAGCTGTCTCCAAAGGATACACAAGATGGGTAGGTTGCAAATGAAGTTGGTAGCATGTGATGGGACAGTAGCACTATTTGGTACAATATCCCCTATTCAGTGCCTCACTTTCCTTCCTAAAGGAATTATTTAGTTCATTACAAAAGAGAGGTTGGAATTAATGAAAGTGTATTAAATATGGATAATTAGATTTAATGATCTTTATGTAAAAGGAGAATAAGCTAGCAGACAGTCCTTAAAAAAATCTAAGATTGTAGGTATTTTGCTATTCCATCAGAGCTAAAAGGAAACTGATATAAGAAGCATAGTTTTATTGTCTTTTTCTCTGCCTCTAAGCAAAGTTAAAGGAAGGATTTACACATTAGATAGAACATAACTAAATTAAATAGCGTGATCAGCCTGAAAATATTGTACTATCAAAATAATAAGGTTGTACATATTGTGAGAGACATAAATAAGCAAAGCTTTCTAAATGTTTTAAGATGAAGCAAGGTGGGGTTCTTTCAGTGTCAAAGTAAATTAATATAAACAGAATTTGATATTCATATATACTTAAGCACAGGTTGCAGAATCAGAGAAACTGAGAAAATATTACAGATGTATTTGATCTTTGAAAAGAATCTTATTAAAAAAGGTCAACTTCATTTTTGTAAGAAAATATTACAACTCTAAAGTAGGACAGCTAAGATGGAGAATAGCACAATGATAATTAAGTAGTAGATTCTAGTTATTTCTGCAAAGTTTAAATAGAAGATTAGGTAAATATGAGATTTGGTACTTTAGCAAAATTGCTGTAAAGTAAACTTTTAACATTGATTAGCATTATAATTCCAAGGATGCCATGTCAGAAATACTTATCAGAGTGTATTTAGTAACACTACTTATGTAGATACAGCTTCTTTAAGCTCTCCTTATTGTAGAGCACTACACACAGATCTGAAAAACGTGATATGAACAGACTTTGGCTTTTTTCTCAAAGCACAGGTCCAACTTCAAATATGAAAAGAAAGAACAGGCACAGCTTACTTTTTGTCTCAGCTGAATTTGATGCAGCATCTTCTGAACATTGCAAAGCTTATCCAAGATCAAATTACTTTCAATTTGGCAAGGGGAGAGAGCTAGTTGTCCCTCAGGAAGCAACAATTTTTTTTTGCTTGATTTTCTAAGTGCATTGCACTGTAAATCTCAATGTAAGATGCATTATAACATTTAAATTTGTCTTCAAATAGACTCATTATATTTGATTATGACCTCCTTTTTTTTTTTTTTTTTTTCCTTTGTGCTATAAATTTGGTTCAGAAAACTTTCACAACTGACCTATTAAGAATTACTGTAGCTCAACTGAGGTGGTTAGACTGAAAAAAAATAATATTCTTACTGTTTTAAACAAGATTTTTGAAGCAATTAGCATCCTGCATATTTTCATTTTTCCACATATAGTTTAGAAGGCTTATACTGTTGCTGGTATTAGTCCTCTGACATACTTCTTTCCTGTTGTTCAGTGAGAAAGATGAATATGTGATTCTTTTCTTGTCTGTACAGTCTTTTTTCTAGAGCCAAGTCTAGAAATTTGCATCAGAACTATTTTGCATTCGCTAAGTTAATGTGTCTATGTATTCAATATAGTGGACTAAACCTAGCACTGGTTTCCTGGTTTTACCTGTCTGTAATTCATCCAGGAATTAAACAGAGAAAAGACACAGAGTAAACAAGCAGTAAGTCAAAATCATTTTATTTTATAAAAGAATAGCAGGAAGCAAGTATGAATCACTGCAAGAGGTAGTTAAAACTGATGGGTCTTACAAAAGACATAAATTTTTAGGATTGGCTTAAGACTAGTCTCTAAATAAAACAAGGGTGAGTGACAGATGTTAACCCATTTCCAAGGTGTTCTGCTGTTTACATTGATACAGTGATTGAAAATAACTCACACCATTCCTAGAGCATGAAGTACAGAGCATGAGGGTTTTACAGCTCCTGTAAGTTATATCTGCCACTTCTAATCCAAACTATGTACTATATTATTTTTCCTTTTCTCTTCATTTTTTACTAAAGCTTTCCATCATAAAAGTAGTTCGACATGGATTACTAAGTTCTTTACAGCTGCAGGTCCCGTAATTAATTAATATATTATAATATATATTTTACTGGAATATATCTAAATAAGCTGAGACTAGGAAGTGTTTTATAGGCATCAGATACTCAATAAACATAATGCCAAAATCTGAGCAAAGATGGACCTGCATTGTTTAATTTTCTGCAGTTCTAAATTTATATCTTTAAAAATCCTAGGAAAATTGTGCACAGAACTTTGTCTTATTCTAAAACTGAGACCAAACGGTTTTCTAATTATTGACAACTCTAAAATTCTGAGGTTTTGATATCACTGCTTTATTTACCATGTAAAAGAAAAATGCTAAGGTAAATCTGTACACTGTGTGTCCAGTTCTAGGTGTGTTTAGTTCAAATGTGCTTCTCTGTCATATCAGAAGTGTGTCTTCATCCTGCAAAACATGTACAATTTGTTTTCAAAACTACACTTGATTTTATCCTTTAAGGTTAATTAATTATTACAGCAACATCTTATTAAGCACTGGTACACTTTCATCATTACTATAAAGTTGTTATGAACTAACAGCTAGATTTTGTTCGTTATCCAATAATGTGTAAACCATATTCTTAGTATTCATGCAATTTGTTTACAATTTACAAAAAGGGTTTTTTTGTGCCTTCTGGATGTGAAAAAATAAACGTTTTGCAATATGCAATACGGTATAAAATTCCACCAACTGAAGTTGAGAAGCTTTCTAACTTAAATTAGGTAACTCTGCTAACTGGTTTATTTCATATGTGTTTTCATTTGTATTATTGTGTGCCCAAGCAAATTTGTATGCTCTTTTTGGTCTGAGATGGATTGGGTGAAAATTCACCTGGAAAGTGGGTGTCTCTAGAGAGACATTTTGCTTTCTCATTATGAATGGAAGTGGAGGTAAAACAGGGTGAATGACAGAGGACAGCCATATTCCTAGGAACTGAAATTTGTTCAGCTTTAATTTGCAGTGAATAGAGAAAGATCAAAGGACCAACATCACAGGAAATCATTTATACTGCAAATGAGTTAGGCAATTAATTCCTGAAGGCATTAAATTATTGCCCTTGTTCTATCTTCTACAATCCTGTTGTTGAAGCCTAATTGTCCTGCAGCTGAGCACCTGTTTCAGAGTATATGTTTCAAAGAACATGTGCGCTCTTGCATAATGAAGAGATGCTTCAGGCTTCAGGAGATGCAGAATTTTTCCCTTCTTCCCTTAGCTCTGGAAAAATTTCCAGTTCTTCCCTCCTCATGAGAATAATCCCTGGTATTTTCCTTTCCACACTCTTGGATCTGAACTACCCTTTCCCAGAAAATATTCTCTACGTGGCTGTTTGTGTGTATGGATACACACGTGCTTAGAAAGATATGTGCATGCACCATTCATCAAGCCCAAATTTTGAGGCTGAATATATCCTTCATCAACATCAGGTTAAGTTTCTGGTAGGTAGAGACAAGATTAAATTGCAGATATTTGGTAGTTTCATCTTTCCGGCAGCTGGATTTTCAACCCCCACCTGAAATAGTTTCTTCCAGTTTCTCTGCAAATCATCCAAAAAAACATTTCAGTTGTATGACCAATACATAGAAATCCAAGTGTGACCATATTTGCAGTCATCTCATTTCTGACCTAGTTTTTCAGTACAATCTTCTTGTCTCAGTAATTATTTCTAGTTAGGCATGATGCAGCTGTAGCATCCCATGGAAAAAGACCTGCTAAAGGGAAATACATAGTCAGGAGACAAAAAAAAAATGGGACTGAAGTCTAACTTCACTAAAGGCACTCCATGATTTCTTGCATTAACTTCATCAGCCTATTAGCTGAAGTATTTTAACTTGATAAGGAAAACAACTTATAGGGACAAGTTTTTTTTTTCAGTGCTGCCTCTAATACCTGCTCCAGTTTTGTTCAGAAAGTTAAAGAGAATGAAAATTGATAAAAATAGATATGGTCAATTGCTATGGAATCATGGAAAAATCTGAGTTGAAGAAATGCTAAGTAATACAGTAAATTAATTCATTGAGTTCTAAATCTAATTCTAGTACTTAAAACAAACAGCATGAAATGTCAGATAGGAAATATCCTGAGATATTGTAACCACTAGTCATTATCTTCATTGTTGTGGCAGAGAATATAAACTTATTCTGAAATATTTTTTAAATTTAAATATGATTTGATTTCTACTCTGTTTTATGCTCTCCTTCCAGAGCTGGACATTCTGGTTTGTACATAGAGACTGAGTGTGGTCATATAAATACAGTGAGGTTGTTCTGTTGACGTGATTTGGTAACAGGGGTGAACACTGTATTCACTGTATGCAGAAATTATTTTCCTCCCAAATAAATGGCAACCTTGTGATTTGGAATAACAACAAGTGGTTCCAAATTTCCTCTGTCAATTCGGAGGTTGCATTTCCCTTCCTAAATGAATGCTGTATGCACTAAAAAGTCTTCATTCAAGCAACTCCAGTATTATGCAATTAGCTTATGCTAAAATTACTGTTTACTGTAATTTAAATTTGGCTATGTTCCATTTGGGCTGTCATTTTAATTTGAATCTTACCCACAGTGACTCACAACGCTTTGAAAGTCTGTATCCTGTGCTTCATGAAGTCTGGTTTCATAGCTCCTGCCTCTGGTCCTTCTGCTTCTTCCTCACTCCCTAGCAGCTCTGCTACAGGCACTAATACCGAACTAACAAGTGCAGACAGACTCACCTGCCTCTGTCTCAGGATATTCAGGTATTTGCCCCTGCTCTCCAAAGCTGTTAATCCAGGAACACTGCACAGACACTTGAATTAGCCATATAGAGAATTAACACGAGCCTGGCAGAACTAGTTTGTCAGAATCTTCTTTACCCTTTCATGCCTAGTGTGATTTTACCTCAGGGTAGACACTTTGCACTAATTGGAACAAGCATTTGTATGCATATGAAAATATACATGGAAAGAAAACTACACAAGATCCTTTTTTTTTTTTTTTTGTCTTCTAAATAAATTCAGGTGCTACATGGCCTTCATAATAACTTTTAATAGGCTGCAACTTCTAACAAAATTCACATGATTTTTACAAGGAAGCACAAGCGATCTGTTAAAGTGATTTGCCCGAGATTATAAAAATAAAACAAAAAGAAAGCATAAAAAACCACAAAGTATAGGAAAAAAAAAAAAGAAAAATATCTAATAGCTCAATACTGAAATTTCTGAAATCACGGTGAAAAATTTATTATATTCCTTTAGTTTTGGTGTGGGTTTATATTTTTTCCTAAAATTAGGGGAAGTAAAACATGAAGAGAAGAGAGGGAGTTAATTTTCCTGATAGAAGCCCTCATAGTGTTGTGCTATGTAGTGCTAGCTAGAAAAGTGTTCATAAAATTGCAGTGTTTTGGCTACTGCTGAGCAGTGCTCCAATAGCATCAAACCTGTTTCTCCAACATTGTCCCCTCACCAGCAGGCTGGGGGTGGATGAGAACTTGGGAGGGGATAGAGTCAAGAGAGCTGACCTAAACTGACCAAATGGATGTTCCATACCATATGATGTCTACTGTTGAAAGCACAAAACAATGGAAAATTACAACGCTGAATATTGGTGATAAACATCTGGTGACTATAGCAGAAATGGAGAGCAGGTGAAGAACTGGTGGTATGCCTTGTCATGGCACCACGGACAAATGTGGAGAGAGGTGAAGGCAGCACGATCCTGTTCTTCCACTTGTCCGGTTCTCCCACTTATTGCAACAGTTTTCTGCTTCTTGCAGAAGTTACCGAGGAAGTTATAAATATTTAGTGCAACTGCTAAAGGGACAATAGCTGGACCACAGTCCCACCCTGACACTTTGCACAACAGCTAACAAGGTATAAGTATTACCCTTATTTCAGACCTAACTAGGAGACAAGTATTTGATACCAAATCATAGGGACAGATCAACAGGTTTGTTCTCCTTGCCCCCCCTTGAGAAGGGAAGGCTTTTAGCAAGATTCGTGACCTCAGCTATACTGAGTGCTTTCCCAGGACATCAAGCTTGTGACTGCAATCGTATTTTAGAGCTACATAGCTAGTCTGCAGCTTAATGCATTTATCACTGGCAGTCTTAAAGAGTCTGTGCATGTTGCATATGAGCAAAACACTATCTGTGCTCTCGACTGCTTCTTTTGAATGCAGCCAGGCCTACAGTGGACAGGCTGTTCATGCATATGCTGTTGCACTTATAGTCATGGCAATAATTGGTCTACCTATTAAGACGTAAGTCCAGTCACCCCTAGCTTCTCTAATCTCTGAGGACCAGCTAGAAGACAAGGGGATTCATCTCTTACCAAACTTATCAATTGCTACATGCAACACCTACTCAGCCACAAAAGCTAAGAGAAAAGAGGAGGAAGAGGGGGCATTCATTATTATAATATTTGTCTTCTGCAGCAACTGCTACAGGTACTGAAGCCTTGCTTCCTGGTATGTGGCTGAACATTGTTTGCTTATGGGAAGTAGACAATAAATCTTTTATTTTCCTTGGCTTCTGCATGAGGCATTTGCTTTTGCTTTATTGACTTGCCTTTATCATGACCAACAAGGTTTTTTTTCCATCTTATTTTCTCCTCTCCCTATCCTGCTGAGAAGCAACATGATAGAACAGGTTGATGAGCACCTGGCATAGAGCCAAGGTCAACCCACCACACTTGTACTGGTAAAAACATGTTAAGGATAGGGATGTTACCTAACACATAACAGAGTTTGGGATTTTCTTGAAGTGAATGAAAGGTTTAGGAGGGGTTTTTTTTGTTTTGTTTTAGTTTTTGTGGGTTTTTTTAGTGGTTGGGTTTGGTTTTGGTTTTGTTTTCTTTTCTAAGTATAAATTACAATGTCTGTGTATGTATATGTTTAGAATTAACCTGTTAGCTGAAAGTCTTCAACTCTTTACTGCTGGTCTTGTTACTTGGAAATCAAAGCAAACTCTTGAGTGATACAGAGTCATAATATATATAGAAATTCTTATTTTTTTGAAAGCACTATATGGGGTTAAAAAGTTTTTCATTTAGTTTTGAGTATTAATATTTTATAAAACAATTATAATTTAGTACGAAAGACGTTGATCTCTGGGTAACATTAGTTATTCTCAGTGCAAGCTGCATTGAAATGCAGTAAGAATGAGAATGTAGTGTTGAGCAATACAACTATGAGAGAAAGGATTTTGATTATCCTGTGTTTTGCTGAAATTTGCAGTACCTAAGATTCTGCTGAGAGCATTTTCCATCAGATAATTGAGGAAAATCTGTGACATTTTTAAAAACTATTGCAGCTGCCTCACTGAAAAACTGCTTATTGAGACTGGCCAAAAAAAAACGTGATTTGGGATAATCTGAAATTCCTGTAATATCTGGAGTGAATGATGTAATGAACATTAGCAAGTTTGTTCATAGAATCACTATGGTTGGAAAAGACCTCTAGGATCATCAAGTCCAGCCTTCCTCACAACATTTCCCTAACCACTAGACCACAGCCTCAAGTGCCACATCTACTCGTTTTTTGAACCCCTTCAAGGATGATGACTCCACCACCTCCCTGGGCAGCCTGTTCCAGAGCCTGACCACTCTCTCAGTGAAGAAATTCTTCCTAATATCCAATTGAAACCTTCCCTGGTGCTACTTGAGACCATTTCCTCTTGTCTGATCATCAGTAATTTGGGAAAAGAGACCAACAGCAGCCTCACTACAACCTCCTTTTAGGTAGTTGTAGGGAGCAATAAGGTCATCTCTGTCTTCTCTTCTCCAGGCTAAACAACCCCAGTTCCCTCGGCCGGTCCTCATAAGTCATGTTTTCAGCCCTCTCACCAGCCTTGTTGCGCTTCTCTGGACCTGCTCCAGCACCTCCATGTCCTTCTTATCCTGTGCTGCCCAAAACTGGACACAGTACTCATGAAGCATTTGAGTTGAGCTTTTTTTTAAAAACCAAACAAAACCAAACCAAACCACCTAAAACTTTTTTTTTTTTTTCAAGTTTATTTTACTCATCTTTTGTTTTGGGACATCTGTTCAGTCTTCCCAGCTTTCCTCCTAAATTATACATATGTATACCAAGGAGAAAGGCAGCCTGGAAGAATGCAGATATTTATTATATGGGTAAGGATCAGGTTGTTGTGGAAATTTCTATGTGAATGAAATGTAATGTGTGTATATATATATATCTGGGAGATGATAATATTGATATAATACTTTGAGCATAATCAGAACTAGGACAGATAATAATAATAATAATAATACAGACTGATGCCTCCTGTAATGGAGATCTGTGTACTACATTGAGCATCTGTTTCCATTCCACCCTCTCCACCAAATTTGCAACTCTGCTAAAATAGAGACCTTTTTTGGACCTTCTATATTTAATATACATGGTATAAGGTCTGATTAAAAAGATAAACTTTTGCTCCAAAGTAAATAATCATGATAAAATGGTGAAATCAAATATTCTCAAGTTAAGTTCTATGGCTCAGCAACAGATTAGGGGCAAGTATCTTAGGTACGAGTTATTATTAGGCTTTTCTACACACAAGAAGTTTTAGTTCACTGGGACTGTGGACAATATGCTAATCAAGGGGCAATGATTAAGCTTTGTTTGATAATTTTTCTAATTATTTTATCAGTTGCATAAAACAGTTTAATTTGCTTTTTAAAATGGGAACTTTCTTTCAGTGAAAGAAAAGTTATTACAAAGTTTTCTTTCTTATAGAATTTATTTCTTCAGTTTCCACTTTTTTTAATATATTCTTTCCCATGTATCTTGTTTTGTCATGATATACAGTTAAAAAAACTACTTACTACCATTTTCATTCTGAAGCTTTGAAGAAAATTGTTTCTTGGAAGCTCCACAGCTCAGCCCTGTGTTTAGATGCTCAGAACATGACATATCTGGGTCACTAGAGAAATGATGACAATTAAAGAGATGATACACTAATCCTGACATTTTATGTCCATTGCAAAGATTCTATGCTATTGGATATTTATGTTAAAAAATAAATAAATAAAAATTTGCCCAAATTCCACAACGATGTATTTACAGTCTTGTTAAACTGGCTTACATTCTTGCAAATTATCTTACTATTTATTTATTTTAAAATTAAAATTCCCTTTATGGGGTTCTCTAGTTAAATGAGAAGTTGATTCTCACTCCATTTTGACAAGATCATGTAGTAATGTATTCAGTAGTGCATATCAGAAAAAATAATACTTCACTGAAGTAGACAAACATGCTATGGAGCTGTGTGAGAGTGTATGCTGGTTAAACTCATTGCTCACTTAAATACAGATGCTTCTCAGATTTGTTTAAAGGAGTGACTATTTTGGATTTTCTGAACTGACCTACTATCAATATGTAGTTGTTCAGGCAAGTGAGTGAAGACTGATAAGTCACTCACAAAATTAAAATATAGATTTCTCAAAGTTACTGATAACTAAGGTTGTCTTATTTTGATGGTCTGAGTGGCTCTGATTTTACCCTGTAGTATGAGAGTATTATGAGTATCATTATCAGTCTTTTAAACATGGATTTTGGATGACAGATATTAAATTGCAGAACAGTATCAATATAGAGAACAAATCAAGTTTTTGCCATTGTTAAAGAAAATATTAACAAAAATAAGTTTATTGGCAAACAAAGCTCATCAGTTTTATTAAATTGATATCTTAATTAAAGAGACTTCTCTTTAAGCAGACGTATTTCTGACATTTCACAAGAAAAGAAGATGTGTCTTCCAAGAAGGTTAAAAAGACCACTCTCACTGGGAAGGATTGTGAGAAAATTCATGACAGAAACTGTCCTTTTACCCAAGAAGAAAATTGCCCTCTGAGTACCAAAGGACAGTCACGTAGAACCCCTCTCATCAAAAAATGGAGGAATTCAGTGAGTACAACAGTTTGTTCACTTAGTATCTTAAGATTGTCAAGAGCTTTGAGACTCGATTAGGTTAGATAAGTTTACAGATGAGCAGACCACAAGATCATCTAGCTATCCATTAAAGAAATACTGACAGTTTGGTATTAAACTGTTTCAATTGTGTGGTCTTATGAATTGACTAATACTACTGCATACAATACCTGAAATGTTGAAATTAAACATAAAAAAATAATAAGAAGAAAACATTTCATACAGGAGCAGTGAAGAATGGACAACATGAGTGGGAGACTCAACACACTGCAACATGATCCTTAAAATTGTTGCAGAATGTAAACATATTCCAGGTCGGTCAATAGCTTTTGAAAATAACAAAGAGGATGTCACAAATTTTAAAGCATTTTGTAAGATGATACTTGAAGTATAACATTTTGAAAAATTTGTCAAGTGAGATTTTTCTCTGTGTTTAGATAGGAAAATTCTGACACGTGTACCTAATTAAGGCACTTTCAGGGCATTTTTTTCTAGTGTTGACATGCACACAAAATTAGTGGAACCAAGCAAAATCTCTTGGGTATGGTCTACAGGAAATGTCTTTACAAAAGTTTATGGAATTATATATATATATACTTTTGAATTAGTCTGAATATGTATTAACTTGGTAATAGAGCAATTTATGAGTTAATCCTTAACATATCTCTCTAAATACATATTTATGAACCTCTATCAAAGATTTTTGGTTCACTTTACAAACAACAAGATAGTTTTGTGAGAAGTATGTTATGCCAGGTTTTCCTGTCACTGAACTCAGATAGAGAGCACAAGGACCATATCTGAAATTACTCAACAGAGTATTTTCTGTGTTTCTACAAACCAGCTGTTGATTGAACAACAAAAATTCAAATAATACACAACTGACTATGTAAGCTTGCATACACATAGACACACATATAAAAAATCAGTAATTTCAAAAAAAACATGGATGATGAAGTAGACTCAAAGCATGGGATCTGTTATTGATTTAGATCAGAAATGCAATCAGTACATTAATGTGTATGACAATGACTAGTATCTTAGTAGGTCTAATAAGAATCTTTCAAGAGGCACATGTGAGACAGCTCTTTCTTTAGTTTACAGCTAAGTAGCACTAGCAGGTATAGTAGCAATCCTTCAAGCAGAATTTCTGTAACTAAATGAAAAGTATGTCGATAATCTTTGTTGATTGATTTGACATAATATTATCACATAATATTAACACATACACTGCATTTCCAAGTGAAGTTTGTGACAGTGATTAGGGCCAAATATAAGCAGATGATTTTCCAGAATGAAATTTTGATGCAAATGAAAGCATATTTAATCTTTACTGAGTGAAAGTATAAGGGCATATTTGTTTTTTAATTTATTATTCTACATATTTTAAAAGTTTTAAAAAGTGATATTTTTATCTATGTTTTTCTATCACCACTTAAGCTAAGTAATTATTTTGTTATTCACAAAGCACTGTGATAATCAAAGGCTAATCCTAGTTGAATTATGAACTCTAATTGCAATTAGTGGATAATAAAAAAGTATAGTTCATTATGGTACACCTTTAAAGAAAGAACTGATGGCTGTACAAAATTTCTAGTTTAGTCTGAGTTTTAAAACTAACCCAGGAATCTTCATATTCCTGTAACAACAAATGATAAATAAAATTTAAAATCTTATGAAAATATGGTTTATTAGTTTTCATTCTGTATTTTTCTGAGTAAGAAGGAGTGCATTCCACAGATTGGAATTGAAAAAAAAAAAAATCTTATGGGATAAATCATTGTGCAACACTGTAATCAAACTAAGATTTTCTCTATGTCTATTTCCAGATTTAATTAGTAAATAAAAATCCCTCCATTTATATGTATTTTATACTCTTTCTTTGTGCAACAGCAACAACCATTATACTACTACTCTGTTCTTCCAGAACCTCACAATTCTCTTGTATAGAAACAATCACTGTTGACATAAGGGATGCATCAGTTGAAATGACACGTAAAAATATACTAGTACCTCAAAAGATTATTTTCATATTCACTGCAAATAGTATGTGTAGGTTTACTTCTTTTGTTAGTTTACATTCCTCCTTTATTTTAAACAAGGTTTAAGTATTTCCAATGTATCATGCATAACAGTAACTGTTTTAACTTATGATAACCTTAAAAACTTTAATTAAATTATTTTTATTCTTTCATTTTTGGTAAACATATATCTAATACTTCATATAAGAGTGATCTCAGTATGTCTTGCTTTTCATTTGCACATACATGGTTTTATGCAAAAATATTCTTTCTTATACTGTGGACATGCAAGAAAAGACAGAGTAGTTTATTAATTAGATTACTTGAAAAAGAGTCAATTATGTATTTACTTCCTCATTAACAAACCCAGAAGCATTCTAATATTATTTTTAAGGAAAAAATTACCTTTCCTTTTTAAAATATTCTTCTGCTCTTCACTTATTACTTTAAAAGGTTCATAGTGTCAGGAATAACATAATCTGCATGTTCTGCACTATGAAAGAAGGATAATTTGTTATTGATGAAGGTTTGGTCTGTAATGAAAAACTTTATTTTAGAGAATTCTTCTGCAACAGAGATCAGTTATTTCTGAAATATTTATATTTATCCATTTATTTATTTATCCTTGTTTTATCGGTTGACCACCAAGAGGACTTGAGGGCACGTGTATTCAGAAGATATCATTTGGTGAGTATCCACTGTGAGGAGCAAAGATCTGGACACACTACTGAATCTAAAACAGTGAATTGGTGATTTGCGTAAGTATTGGTACTCAGAATAGTCACTGAATGACTTATGATATGTGATACCTTTGTCCCTCTTAACATTTAATTAATCTGCACTATTACAATAGAAACACTGATGTATCTTGGCCAATTCCTAACTCATTACCAAAACCTGATGCAAATATGTGCTCATGAATTTCAATCCTTAGGTGACTCTGAACCACAAAAAGTTCCAGAAGCATACAGTGTTCCTGCGATGTATCATCATGAAATTGTTTAGTTTTGATATTTCTCAAGCACCTGTGATGACCACATCATGGAAAGGACATGGTGAAATGAGGCTCTGGACTCATTCATTTGGATAAAAAATGTTTGGGAAATTAAAAAGAAAAAAAATGGCTAGTCTCCAAAAGTAAACCAGAGGACTGCAGGAGAACCTTCTTGTAGCTCCACATAGAGTACCTTATATTCCCAAAAAAGAGTAACAAGCTTTTCCCTTAACATATGTATTAGCTACAAATCAGTACCTCTCTTCTTAATTCTGTAACTAAAAGGACTTTGAGATGTTGTCTGTATCACTTCTTACAGCTAACACAAAGATGCAGAAGAATTAGAATCAAAGTCTGTATTAGGGCTTAGATGAACTCAGCCCTCTGTCACTTCAGTTTCCTACTTGCCCAAATGACTATCTCTTTCCTCTTTAAAATGTTTTGGCTTTCATGCTATTTGGCCAGTCTCTAGACCACACAAGAAGCATTTGCTAGAGGTAGCAAGTGAATAGAAATATTTTGGAAGTGCACAGTAAAGAACAGGTTACTCCACATCCTTTTTGATCCATGGTTTATTACAATGATGACCTATTAAAATCGTTAAATGTTGAATCAGATTTCCACAGATCTACATCAATCCATGCCTACTTATCATTGTCTTACTGTTTTTTATGGTTTGTTTAGCAGCTGGAATGCAGCTGGCATTCAGCTTGCAGTATTGATTTTTGAATAACATGCTAAAATACTAAGAATTCTATTGTTTTCCTGCATTACTCTGTGACGACTGCGTGTATTACGTCTGAACATAGGCAAATGCTGCATAATGCAAAATTGAATGATACAGCCTAAAAAGGATGAATCAGAAGGAAATTAAAATAACTTCTCACTTTTCCTAAATAATAGATGGACTAGAGGCTGTGTTGCTTTTTCTCTCTATGGCAAAAGAAAGGAACTGGAAAATATAACTCTAAGAGAGAAAAGTATTCTGCAATTCATGTCTTTATAGCCTCCTGGAGAACATCACATACAGTGGATAAATTATTTTTATATTTTTGTATCCAGTATATTTGGGGATGAACTGTGGTTCTGTAAAAGAAGCACTAAAATGGGAATATTATTAGCTAGTTTAGGTCTTGGACTGGCCACAGAATTAGGAGCTAGAGACTTTTTAACTGTGTGATTTTCTACAAAATGCTTAAAAAACCTCTGCTGACGTCAATAGAATTTAGTCTTTGGTGTTTACTGCTTCATCTATAAGAGAAGGATAATACTTATCAACTTCGCAGACGTGGCATAGGATTAATTATTTAACACCTACACAGTGATGTAAAAGGGAAAACATTCTATTGCCTTCACAATTGCTGAAATGTGGTCATCATGTATCTAGCTGAAGGTGGGAAGGGACAGTGTCTATTG
>NW_008581068.1:0-9486 GCF_000691845.1 Merops nubicus | reverse complement strand
GCAGGAATGTGCATGACAGAGTACAGCATTTTGTGTCTGCTGAAGAAGAAACGGTTTCCAAAGCAGTGGCTTAGCTGCACTTCTCAGAAAAAGTAAGCTGTTCATGTGAAGAAGACTGAAAAACATCAGATAGAAGCTAGAGAGTGCGGTCCAGATCATACACAGGAAAAAAATTAATGGACTTGGGAGATTCACAGATTTGTCGTTGTTCTCAGAGAGACATTTCTGTGGCAGATATACCAAGGACATGCTAGTTGGTGGAACTATTGTCTAGTTGTTTCTCCATTTGGTCTGAATATTGAAAAAAAGTCCTAAAATGCAGCTTGTCTTTCAGTAATTTTTATACTCAAAACTTTTTGTAGTGAAATCCTTCTAGACCTGGACAGATACTATAATGCAGAAAATACATATTTAAGTTCAGAAATTACTGTATTTTTCTTCTGATAAATGAGAAACTGACAGTTAATATACATGCTGACAGGAATTAAAGAATTTCTCTTGTCCTATCCTGTAAAAGAACACCAGAACTCCAGAACTATAGAAGAAAATTATATATTCTTCAAAACAATTTGTTCTAAGTAACTGTTTTATTTTGATCTTTTTGTCCAAGTCAAAATGGCATTGCTACCTTAAGTGATGCGAATTATGTTAGTATGTACTAATTTTGAACATCTGCTAGCACCAAATTCTCAAATTCTAAACTGATTGGTGTATTAAATCATAATTCATTTTGCACAGAAGAAAATCTGTGAAGTAGTTAAAGGAGTAGTGAGGTAAACTCTGCAAAACAGAGACATTCACTGATGATATCTTGCGTATATCCTGATAACTGAGTAATATATAGCTAAGCATATATATGAGAAAATGAGATGTTGAACAAGATGGGTTTTTTAGCATACTTAGCACAGTAGCTAAGCTTCCATTCTACTTTTCTATGTAGTGGTAGAAAAAACATCCACCTCTGCACTTCATGTGATGGTTATAAAATTGCCTAGTATTCTTATCTTTCAAGAATTTCATAAATTTAAAATTGTATAATATAATTTTGGTAAATAAAATATGTAGGGTTTATTTCAATTACTAGTATTTCTAGCCATTTTGAAATACATATTTTTAAAATAATTTTCCTTTTCTGTTTCTCATTTTTATCTTTAGTACTATTTGGATGTTTCTATGTTTTGGAAGGGACAATTTGTCAAAACAAATAAATTGTTTTAACATAAAGATTGGTGTTGGAAATTTGGTTAAAAAAAGGAATGTAACTCTTCAATAGCCAATGTACTCTTTAGTTAAACTATAGGAAGATTATTAGATTAGTACCTAGAAAATCTAAAATAGTAAATGGAGTGATTAAAGTTATTAATTTTTAATAGTTTCTCTACTCTGTGTGCAAACATTTAAATCAGTTTTAAAAATACACCAAATTTATTTCATTCATCAACATGTACAGTCTTCTGAAAGGATAAGAGTCGTAATTCAGGGGTGGTTGGGATCCCAGGAACAAGACATTCAGAAATGTAAGGTGATTTGGTTGGTTGACTGATTAGTTGAACCAGTTCATAACTGAATAAGGCCACAATCAAACAGAAAAGAGTACAGGTATCTTTCCATATTTCATTTCTGGCTTCCTGTACTGGACTATACCACTCATTTTTGTACACTATTGAGTTATTATTTACACTTCACTGTAGCTGGGAATAGATTTGTACCATTCTTCTTCAAAAAGCTAGGTATTCACTACTTTCTGAAAAGCAGATGAAGAAGAAATTGCTGGAACATTCAATTGCTGAAGACATTCCACTGGACAACTGAAGAAATCTCATCGAAACATTAGCAATAAAGGTGCTAGCACAGATGGGATATAACAAAGAAGATTTCTAGCATAGAAAGGAATGACAGCTTTGTCATATTTTGAATAAGGAAAAGGCTGGAACTAAGAATGAAGTGTAGCTTGGCTACAGCTGACAAGCAACATATATCACATCTCTCTACATATGTGACATACTTTGTCCATTGACCTTTAGGTACATAACCCTCCCGTACTTCAGTGGATAATCTGCAACCAGCAACTGTCTTCCACTTCTGTTTTGTTTTGTTTTGTTTTGTTTTGTTTTGTTTTGTTTTGTTCTGTTTTGTTTTGTTTTTGCTTTACAATGGTAATGAGAAGGATTTATTCTTATTTTCTAATATTAAAATGCTAAAAGTAAGATCAACAGGAAATATGATTCTGACCCTGGATCTTCTAATATATGTGGGTAAATTTACATACCTGAGTAGCTGCATTGACTTTATTATGACTATTCACATGAGTAATGCAAAATACAGATGCTTGCAGATCAGCCCTAAGGCAGCATTTTCTACATTATGTATTTTACTTCACTGAGAGACTAAAGGCAGAGTGTAAGTCAATAGTCCCACGGTTGTATGCAAACAGAAAAACAGCATTATTACTCACATGTTTTTTACTTTCCTTTCAAGCAACGTGACTACATTTGCAAAGTAGTAATTGGCAGAACTCAGTTTCATGCAGTATTTTGTGGTGTTACTTACTTATCCAGTTCCAAACTCATTATCATCTCACCCTGTGTATTCATAAATGACATACAGCTCTCATCAGACTTTCACTAGACCGTCTAAACTGTTAAAAAGTACAAAAAGCAATTGTAGCACTAAGCCCAGTCACATCATACCCGTAATGTGCTGCTGCAGTTTTATGAGGCAATAATGTAGTTCCAGTCTTGGAGTAAAGTGTACATCCTTCAGCCTCATAGTTTGGGAACAGGATTATAG
Source organism: Merops nubicus (assembly GCF_000691845.1). NCBI lineage: Eukaryota > Metazoa > Chordata > Aves > Coraciiformes > Meropidae > Merops > Merops nubicus. The sequence goes on along the minus strand of NW_008581068.1, from coordinate 6,696 downwards.
CCTCATAAAATAGCACAATAGTACTATTACCACTTAATTAGAAAACCAGACACTCTAGTGTACCTGTTTGTTGCAGTTTTATTAGACTTCTGTAACTACTAGCCTTCCAGCACAAAAAAAAAAGCATTTCCAAAACTTGCTATTTTTAATTTGTTTCATATCAGGGAGAAATCAGATTTAAATATACAGTAATCTGCACAGTTAACACAACTGGGACATCTACTGAGAGCAATATGAGTTTAGTCTTATGCAATTACGCTGCCTATAATTATTTCCCTTGCATTACATAGTGCCATGCGGTATTTAAGCCATGTGATTCCAACCGACCTTGGTGGAACTCAGATGACTAAAACCATATGCAACAAAGACTTTGAAAAATGTGTAAAAGAGAGGACTTTCACCTGAATCTAACATTATTATAATGGTTAGTCCCAAAGGAAGAACTCTTTAAGAAACTTAGACTGAAATAAGGGAACATATTAAATTTTTTGCCATTAATTTATTCTTATGACCTTGCTAGTAGTGAAATCATGACTGTCTGAAAATCTGGAGAAAATCTCAAAGACTAGACATAAGTAAGATTTGAATTTGTGGTTAAGCAATGACCATTTTTTTTTTTTTTTCATATTCTTTATGTAAGTTTGAATTTCACAGTTGTCTTCCACTGTATTTGCTTATGTTAGTGAAAAAAGGAAGATGTTTATTTTGGGGTTCGATTTTTTTTGTTTGTTTGTTTTTTTGTTTTGTTTTGTTTTATTTTGTTTTGTTATTTATATTTCCAAAATCACTAAATCAATGACAGATAATATTTATTTGTAAAGTATTTGTACCATATACCACATATATCAGTTTTCATGTCTGATTCAAGTATTTCCTTGTTACTGCAGTGTGGATAACATAAAGCTTCTTTTTTTTTTACTTTTTTTTAAGGGTTAACTTCAACAACCCCTGTGGGTAATTCAGTATAGTTGAATATGGCTATCATGAACTTTAATCTTTTCACTTTTAAACTGATTGCATTTGATATGAATGTTATGGAAAATATATGAGCCTATTTTTTAAGAGTTAAATGTTACTGATTTCCTAAGATTTGGTCAATTAATTTCCAAGGTTGTCGAATACTTTAAAACGTCTGGATAAAAGGTTATGTAAGTGTGACTTGTAATCTGAGTTCTTATAAATCCAGGTCAGAAATGTTTAAGTTATGTTAAGAGTTAGGTTTTACAACAGTGCAATGCTTTAGCAAAAAAAAAGTCAAGGATTTAGAGTGTAACATTTTGTATACCTCTCCAAGTTTATTAGCAACTTTCTTTTTAAAGAGAAAAGAGGATAATTATTCAGCCTAAAGAGAGTCATGGTAAACTATCTCCTAGAAATAAAAATGACAAATATTGACTAAAAATACACTAAATACATAATATAAAGAATACTACTTGTGTCAGATGAAAAATATCTTCTATCATTGAATTTGATGTGTAAATTGCCTTAGATAAATGAAGTCCTTGCACAAATCTACTGAAAATTGAGTAGTTTTGTCTACTTATATACTCAGTAGAGCATGCATACTGTGTGGTTGTGTAAGTCAGTTCGGTCAACCTCTGTGAGCAAGTCAAGCTCAGCAGTGAGCAGGATAAGAGCTTTGGGAGCAAAGTACTGGGGAGGCCACAAGCCTGGGCTGGGTACCAGAGTATCAGCAGCAGTAAGAGCTGGCGAGCTTGGTGGGTTAACTTTGCCTGGCTGACAGATGCCCACCCAGTCACTCTCTCACTCTCTCTCAACAAAATGGAGGGGGAAAATAGGACGGTAAATCTCATAGGTTTTGACAAATACAGGGAGGTCACTCATCAATTACTGTCATGAGCAAAACAGACTCAACTTGGGGAAGATTAATTTCATTTATTTACAATTAATAACAGAAGAAGATAGCAAGCAAGACAGACCAAATTAATAGTACCTTTCTCCTACTCCCTGCTTCTTCCCAAGCTCAAAAAAACTCCTTCATTCTTAATTTTTCTACCTCCTTCACCCTGCTGAGTGGCTCAAGGAGACAGGAGATGGTGGTTGCAGTCACTTCAAAACACTGCCTCTACTGCTTTTTCTTCCTTGTGCTGTTCCCCTGCTCTAGGGTGGAGACCCTGTCATGGGATACAGTCATTCATGACTTTTTGCCTGTGTCACATGGAATTTGGTTTTCCCTTCATTTGTTCAAGAGAAAATCAGTTTAAAAGAAAAGATCATTATATAAAGTTGTTTTTTTTTTTTTTTAAAGTTACTTATACCTCCTTGTACAAATATATCCATTTGTCTTTTTAAATCAATGTTTTGATTTGCCAATACGTGGCTGTCTTTCTTGCTGCTTTATCTAATACTGAATCTATTGTCTCTCATAAAATATATGTGAAGTTGTCGTTCCAGTGAATATTGTGAATTTTGTCCTCAATAACAGCATTATAATTATAAGTATTTAAAGATGAAAGCTCTCACACACAACTCTCAAAGCAACAACAAAGAACAACCAAAACTCACTATTTATGTCCCCTTGAAGACACTAGATTTTTAGAAATTTTAGGAAGGAGAAGTTTATGGCAGAGTCTTTAGTGAGAACTCCAAATGCACAATATGAGATGAATATTAAATGAATTCCAGTTCTACTTAAATCTGCTGGTAGAGGACATGACCACATAGTGAGATCCACTATTTTAGATGTGATGTAACTTCCTTTTTTCGCTATGTATTATTTTATGAGATCACAGAATTAGGGTAATAATAGATAAAGACTATAGAGACCCTCTCCTCTCACTAAAATAATAAGCCTCCAGTTGCTATAGTGCTGCTACTTGCATTTTTACCTTGTCATAAAGACCTTTTATGTTATGCAGATTATTATACCTAGACCATATAATAGCATATATATTAATTGAATAAATATGTATGTAATAGTGCATTTTCTTATTTTCATTAGAGTATAAGAATAAGTTTACACCTTTTAGATACATTGTCCTTCTACAGGGAATGTTATGATCTACCTAAAATTAATATCATTAGCGTGGCTATTACTCTGTTCTCTGTTGGTCTGAATTGTTCCACTCAGTGTTAGACCGGTTATATTTATACCTATATGAATCTGCTATCTATGCAGTAAAATTGAAGTAGATAAGCACTAAAGAAGTCTTTCAGCTGTTTAAAGTGTACAGCAGCTGGTTTCCAGCCAAGAATGTCAAACTCATTTCATTTCTTACAAGTTCCTTGACTTTAATAAGAAGGCTGTCACTCTAGCAACTTCTTAATGAAATGTTAAATAGTTTCATTTTCAAAAACATTTCACAGGTGAATTCTAGAGAGAAACATATATTACCTCTTGGCCTTGCTGATGAGATCATAAAAGGATATATTTTTTTATAATCTTGGCTCAGTTAATCTTCATACACCTATTACATTACACTTATTTACCTTTTCTTGACTTTTCTTCAAATCATGGCATATTAACACACTCATCTGTACACATATTTATAATGTAAGTAACACAAATATGCAATGTGCATACAGAAGATCTAATATTTTCACTTTTTTGGAAAGTCTAGTGGAAGAATTCATACAGAAAATTTTCTGATTTAACACCATCTTTTAGAACAAAGCTTTTTAAATGAAATTGCAAACAAATTCTATTTCAGAAATGAGAAAAAAAAATAGATATGAGCCTTTTTGTGTGTGTCAGAGCGAGAAAGATCTAGATGGATTTCAGTCAAGATGGATTTCTGCTTCTAGCAGTAAAAACACTCCATGTTTAGAGTTACTATGAGGGATTTGTATACACAACAATGTCACTGCTAGAACAACCAATTCACATTTATTTCAACTTTATAATATCTTTACATTTTCAGTAACAATGAAATGTTGTCTTTGACTTGTCTTACTGATTCGATCCACATATCCATTTGCTAATTATGTTACTGTTACCTCTTCTGCTCTCTAGTAAAAGAAATGGACAGGAACAATGGATGTTTACTCTTCATCTTTTTACTTCTCCTAGGTTTGGTTAGAATAGGGTTACTTTCCACCAGAAGTTGGGAGGTGCTACAACTGGGGTAAACAACTGAACTAGCCAATGGATATTCAATACCATACTGACATCATGTCCAATATATAAGGGGAAGGCTGGCCCAGGAAAAGGGTGCCTGTTTTTAGCACGTGGCTTCAGTGTGTGGCTGAATGAGGGAAAGTGTGTCTTGAATACTGTAAAGCCTCAGGGTTTATGTCACTCTTTTTTTAATATTATTTCATTAGTATTATTGTTATTACTGTTGTTTCTTCTCTCTTTGTGTTGTTCTATTAAATTGTCCTTATCTCAACCCTCAGGGGTTTGCCTTTTTCTCCCTGTTCCTCTCCCATAACACATGGCTGGACTGGGGGGAGTGAGGGAGTGGGAAGAAAGCAGTGGGCAACGACTGACTGGTTTTTGATTGCCAGCTGAGATTAAACCACGACCTTTTTCATCTTGTTGTCCTATCTTTGTTTGACACTGTGTCTCTCTACAGCTACTAAGGAATTAATAACATAAAAGAATAAAGTGGTATTTGTATCAATTAGCTGTATACAGAATGCTTTGCAGTCGTGAAACAATGAAAATCTGCTAAAGAAGGATGTTAAGAGTTGACAGCCACTGTTTAACATGGTGAAACAAAGAGGCTATTCAGCTGGGAAATCATCTCACTCAATATGTTATATTTGTACATGCTAATATCCAATGTCATCCACTGTAATATTTATTCAGTTCTTGTCATCTATGCAGATGTAAGTTAGTTTTCTGCTTTTAAAGGTTAGTTGTTGGCAAAGGTCATGTACAGTTCATTAATATTGTTTAACAAATGTCTAAGTACTTCAGCAGTTACATGCAGCACTTGTAAGTAAGTACTAAGTAAGTACTTGTGCTGGTAGCAGATTCTTTTACAAAGGCTAAGAGCAATGCAGAACTATCTTTTTTGATTTTTAGGTTAATTTTATTTCCTTCTGGGGGATCATGTGGTAATACTAACAGCTTTTTGGATTTTTTAAAATATAAACTTTCACACAGACAGTTGTTTTGGGCTATTTTATCATGAATAGATTTTATATTTTTACTTTTTAAATAAAATTAAACTTATATAACAATTGTAAATAACACAATGTTGAAAGTAACTAGACATGCCTTATGCCATGAATCAAAAGCTAGGATGTCAATACAATGCATGAGAAGCAGATCAAACATTTTGTACATAATCCTCAGAAGATAATGGAAATTTTTTGATCTTGGCAAATTTTCTTTCAGCCTATGTCTAAATGTCACTTCAACAGTTTTCTGTCTACTGCAATTTTCTTGGATAAGCTCACATAGATTTTTCTTTTACTTCAGGTGCCATTTGATATTGTTGGGTTTTTTACCAAGTCATAAACCTGTATGAAAACTATACTCAAATATAGGATTGTTAACATTTATTTTTCTAGAGACTTTTATTTGTTTCAAATTTACTTTTTCCATTCTCTTAACATCTTGCTTACTTTTTCATTCCCAGTCCCCATGTCAGCTGTGGACAGCTGGGACAGAAAGGGCACAGGACTCTACAGGTAATTAATTGTTCACTGCCAACAGAGACTTTCAAACATCCTGGCTCTTGCTCCTCCATACATCTACTGTTTGGGTTTCACTGTTGGGTAGTAAACTTGTTGTTTTAGCATTAAAAAACATCAGGTGACCCAGAAGATGAGATAACTTTATATTTTCCTATTTATCCATTTTGATCAGAATAGATAGCCAGATGTCTAAAGGAAATACTGGTTTGTTCTTAGTTTCTCACAATTTTGATTCACAAGTCTTAAATTCTTGATATTTTTTTTTTATTTTATTTTGTAGGAAATATCTCAACATGATTTTCTTATTCCCAAACTGTAATATGAAATGGAAGAGAAGTCCCATAGAAATAATACTCTCCAGAGAGAGTACTGACAACTATGGAGAGACAAGGAAAGGAACAGTGAGAACAAAGTGATACTTTCATGCCTGAAATATACCTCCCTTCTCTGGTAAAATATTGTTGGACAAAGTCAAACAATAACCATTATATTGAATGCACTACAATAAGCTTTTTCTTAAAATTGCTTTCTTATTTAAAAAAAAAATAGTTTAATAAAACAATACCATGTTCATTGTCAGGAAAGGAAAACAATACACTTCCCCTCAAATATCTGAAAATAGGAAAATAAGTACTATGGGATTCAAACTTGCAGGCAATTAACTCAATTGCTATGAGAATTGGTGTGCTTTACAGGAAAGGGAACATTTTAAGAAGGAATAGGTATTAATGCTCATTTTCTTTTTGCCTTAATGATCACAGATATTATAGTAGGAAAAGCTCATCAGTAATTATGTTACCAAGTTGAAACTATGAATTATAATCAGGAGTTAAATAATCTTATTACAAATAGAATGAAAGTAAGACTGGTGAACGTACAGCAGAAGTATAGAAAAATCAGTGATATGACAGGAACTTAAATATCCCAGAAACAGATAAATGCTACTAACGCAAAAGTATGTTTAAAAAAAATCAAGGGTAATATTATCACAGTTGTACTATAGCAAGATTTTTAAAGAGTTAGTGGACGCATTCATGAAAATAGTCTCTACAGGTTGTGTGTTAGTGTCGCGTGAAGGGAAGGGGGTAG
>NW_008581067.1:39156-43550 GCF_000691845.1 Merops nubicus | reverse complement strand
TTTTTTTTTTTTCCTTTTTCTTTCCAACTCAAGGAATCCTAAATGACAGAGCTGTGGAGGAGATTGCTACCTGGGATTAGACCAGTACAGCTCCCAGAGCTCTGCTGGAGCCCAGCAGCAGCTCCCTCTATTGCTTTTGCCAAGATTGCAATTTCATCAAAGCTGGAGCTATTTTGCCTGTGGAGGGGCAGTAGAAGCTGCTCCTCTGGAGTTCCTTTTTGTGTTTGCTCCCATTAAAACCCTGAGCTATAAAATTCAAAGGAGCCCAGGTGGGTTGGAGCCATGCAAAGGGTGCTGGAGGGGAGGCTGTGCTGGAGGATGCTCAGGAGAGATGTGCCTGCCAGAGGAATGGGGCAAAACACTGCACAAGCCATGAAATTTGGGGTGGGGAAGCAGTGGGCTCTGACAAGGCTGGTTTTGTGGCTGCAGCAAAAGGCTGGGGCAGACTTCTGGAACACCCTCCTGCGAGGTGCCTTAGGCCTGGCAAAGATTTACTATATTAGAGAACTTAACTTACTTCACAGCCATGCTGGGCTCAATGGAGCTATTCATGTGAGTAAAGAGTCAGTCTTAGCAGAGCTGCTTCCTAATCTCCAGAGCAGGGAGAGCACTACCTCAGGAGAGGGCTGCTGCCTGTAATTCATGCAGGGGAGAGCTCAAGCCCCAGCACTGCTAACATACCTCTCTCAGCACCTATTAACCAAGCACAGAGCCACTGACAGTGCAGCAAGCCTGGCCACACTCAGCCATGAGCTCTAGCCCAAAATGTTCCTATTGTAACCATTAAATTAGCCCTGTTTGCTGTTTGGAATAAGAAAATCTGCCTTAAATACTATACTTAAGTAACAGGAATGTAAAACAGAGCTGCACGCTGCCATAAATCCTGTCATTGTCATTGTTTAACAGTCTGAATTCAAAAGGATGCAAAAGCAGGTGGAAAATGTCATAGAGAAGGCAAGAAGCTCATTCAGAAGGAAATTCAAAGTGCCACTTATTCTTATTTGAGGAAAGCATAAGCCCTAATAAAATACAAGTGAGGCAGATAAAAGCGATCCACAAACACAGATCCCAGGTTCCTATTTATGGTAGTTGGTTACATTTAAAACTAATTAATAAACAGCTTTGGGTTTAATTAAATTAAGTACGAGTCTATCTCTATTTCCAAAACAAGATGAAATCCTTGAAAAATGCCAAACATAGCTGCAGACAAATTGCCTTTTCCCAAAGAGAGCTTCAACATCTCGAGATGTGTCCTGGATGAGAGCAGTCGTAGCCAGACTGGGCACAGCTAATTGGTACCTTGGAGGGTTTTTACTCTTGACATTTGAGAAATAATGAGAATCAAAACCATTAGTAGGCAGGGAAAAAGGGTGATAGAAATGCTAGCCTGCTTTTTTTCTGTCATCTTCATATTATGTTATCTCTGGGCAAGAATTCCCAGCAATTTTCCTTCTGAAGTCAAGTAACTCTCTTTTAAATCACTGGTAGTTGACAAATGCAGCTCTTCATTAAACTAAGTTTGGAAAAATTCCTCGAGTGGATAACAAGTGTATGGAGATGATAAACCAAGGAATTAGAGCTACTCTCTTCTTAATAGATCCCACCCTATTTACTAGAATCAGCTCACACAGACATCACCCTAAATGGAAGGAGGAGAAATGGGATTTTTAAACAAATTTTTGGTGGCGAGCACTCGACACTTGGGGTTATTTTTTTTTGCATCTTGATAAAAAGGAAAAATGAAACACACGTGTGAATTTCTTCAGCCTTGGAGATGGGTGGCTGCTTAGTGTCAGGCTGGAAAGCAATCTGGAAGTCAGAATTGTACTACTGTGGTTATCATCAAACCGAATCAGATGCCGCTATCCGAAAGTGTGAAACCTTTTCAGCAGGCAAATCAAAAAACCTCCCGTTTCTCAGAACCAGAGCAAAGGAGAAATTACAAACACATGTCTGGAAGCAGCTCCAGACATGTGAAAAGCACGACGTTGCTGAAGGACAAGGCACCATCTTCCCTGCCCTGGACACACAGCCATCCCTCAGACCTAAACAGCCTTCCCTCCGAGACCACTAAATGGGTCAGGCTAATCCTAACAGAAACAAAACAACATCAAGCAAAGGCCTTGGAGAGAAGCAGCAGGGAGAGGGATGTGGTGAGGAGAGCAGGCTGGTTTCTCAGCATCCACTCTGACCCAAGCAGAGGGCTCGAGCTGCTCGTCCCTTTTTTCTCTATTGGGAAATTGTTTCCATTTTTCAGAAGGATTTTGGGGTTTGGTGTTTTTCTGGGAGTGTGTCTTTTAATTCACATAACTAAAAACTTTTCTCCTACACAGAGAGAAATGTAAGGGTGAAGGTAGGTAGGAAAACAGTCTGGTTGTGATGTTTCCCAGGGAGGAAGGAGCAGTGTTGTGTTACTTGGAGAGTTCTCATCGATACAAAGCTTTACATCCCATTCTGCAAAGAGCCAACAGAGCCATGGGCACACAAAGCAAGAGAGGAAAAATCTCCAGGCAAACTCAGGAGCAGGTTCTGGATGTTTTGCCCCATCACCTCCATGAAAAAGTGTCATTGGCTTCAGCAGCAGCCCAGGGCTCTGCAAGTTTGATGGTTGGGCTTGAGGATCTCAAAGGTTTCTTCCATTCTAAAGGATTCTATGAGTCTAAGTTAATTTAGTTTTACTTCAGGTAGGAAAGTCCACCTGCACAACACCATTTGCAAACCATATGAGAGATGGGGAGAGCAAATGAATAGATGTGCAGAAAGTGATGGGGCCAGGGGAAACTGCATAATTGGGAGCTGGGTACCACATAGCTCCCTGCCAGCAGGCAGAGCCCCAGGAAATCAGACTCTGATGCAACAAAATGTTATGAAGGAAAACACCCTCACAAACCACCAGTCACCTGCCTCCACTCCTTCCCACAGCCAAGCAAGCAGCTACTCCACAGGCACTGAAGTTTGAAGCAATTTCCCTGGTCCCCTTCCTGGATGAACAGCAGCCAGCCTGGCCCCAGCTTTGGGTTCTGAATGGGAGAACTGGTCACACTGGGGGTGGATGTGGTCCTGGCTGCCACCCACAGACCCCAGCCTGGTGGGGTGGGCACAGTGTCACCCGAAACAGCCACATCTGCTTGCATTTCATCACCAAAATGGTGAAGTTTGACTTCAGCTTGACCTTGCAATTCACAAGCTCCAGAAAAAGAAAAAAAAAAGAAAGAAAGAAAAAAAGGCAGCTAGAAAGTAAGCAGGAACTAAAACAGGCTGTAACCTTGTGGTGCAGGATGAATTAAAACCAAATGAGCTACTTTTTGATATAAGCAGCGTCTGGTGGGATTTTACTGAGCAATATTTGAGCTACTTCTTCCCATAATACACGATCCCCAAATCGATCTGTTTACACCCATGCTGCCTGAACACTTCAGGACTCAGACCTGGAAACCCTTTGAGAAAAAAAAAAGTGATCAAAATCCCTTCTGTTGGCAAGATGTGGCTTTTCAAAAGCCAGATTGAGACATCCTTGTTGTCCAAGTTCCCCCAGGAAACAGTTGTCTAATGCTAATTAACAGCTCTTCCCCAGGACCCGTGACTCAGATCCTCACTGGAACACCCTGGGTCTGTTCCAGGGGATCTGACCCACTGGGTGTCTCACATGGCTTGGACAAGCAGCTCCTAGGACAATATTTGATCAACATTTAGCTGCTGCTCCCCGGGAGGCTTTGCTACAGCTCCCCCCCCACCCATCCTTCACCAGGGTTGCTCCAGTGTCTCCCCGTTTCCCCATTTTTGGAACATCCTGCATTTTCAGAACATCCTGGAACCATCCTCCAGGCACCAGGCTACTCTGTGATCATTCACACACTTGCCTCCATGCCACCCCCCTTGGGTATTCAAGCCTTTTTTTCCAGTGCATCACTATTTAGACAAGAGATCATGAAGTGTCATCGTGTGTGTCAGTGGCAGGGTGAAAGAGGAGAAGCTTTTGGCTCTGCTCCAGTCCCAGCAATACAGACATTTCTCACTATGTCTGAGCTGCAGTTTGGCCCCAGAAAATGCATTGCAGATTGAAAATGTGTACCAAAAATGAGGCAATGTTTTTCCCTGCTGTCAGAAAATGTGCATGGGATGGTGAGCATGTACTGGGCATGTGTGTTTACAAAGCCAGAAGAGAGGAGCAGTGTCTGACAGCCCCTTTCCCCTCCTCTCTGCAGTATCCCAGGGGCACAGGCAGCTATTTTTTGCTTTGCCATCTCCACTTTTGTCAGCAAAATGTCCCCTAAAGCCACTGGCAGCCTGGCCCACAGCAGAGCCACGAGCTCACCAGACTTCCCTCCTCCCATGGTACCAATATTAAATGTATGGATGAGCTCCTGGCCCTGAAAAGAGGCATGAAAAACCTC
>NW_008581067.1:35726-39125 GCF_000691845.1 Merops nubicus | reverse complement strand
TCAGCAGGACCAGGATGCCACCTACTGCTTTTTATCTTCATTTGGGTGCTCCACATTAAAAGATAGGCTTAGGAATCCCTTTGTCACCCCTTAGAGAAGAGGAGCCCAACGCTGGGTGTAAGGACATGCTGATGGGTTTTTAAGCAGGAACAGGGCAAAATTTTGGCCCAGGGGATCAGACTATTGCTGTGCACTCTGTCACGTGGTGAGCCCAGGGGCCCTTTTCTTTTCTCCCCAAATATTCTTATCACCCTCTAAAGAGATTTTCTTTGGGTGATGTGACTTTTATCAGAGATGGAGCAGCCCGTGGCCACCTCTCGTGGCAGGTCACTGGTCAGAGGCACTCAGCAGGTAGGATGCTCCAGATCAGTCCTGACACGGTTAATTCTCTCCCCTCCTGCCCTGACTTGCACTGCCTGAACTTTTGTTCCTTCAGCTGATGATCTATGTCATCCTTTATGCAAACAAGCATAAATTAACTAATTAATCCCTAGGGTAACCCCAGTGATTTCAATGAGGCGGCAGCCAAAGTGGAACAGGACTAACATCTTTAATCTACCCTTTGTTCCTTGTAGCACAGCCTTTGCCTTGTCCACGAGGCAAAGGAGACCTCTAATTATATGGATTTGGCTCTTAATCTTTTCTGGTCTCAGGAGATTCCAGTTGCTGAAAATTATGGATTTCTCTTGGAAACTGAGGAGGGTCTGTACAACATCACCCAAACGCCTTGCTGGAGAGCTGGTGACGTTCTGGACCTGTGCACCAAACCCAGGGCTGGGGACTGAGTGGCTCAGGATCAGCCACCGTGTGCTGGGAATGCTGAATTTCTGCAGCTTGGCTCCCATTTGTAGCCCTCAGCCACAGCAAAGCTTGGTGGTGCAACGTGCCACACTTGGACCTTTCTGCCTCATTTTCAAACTGACTCCATGCCCAAAACTGACTTCATTCCTCTTCCAGGGAAGGACAGCACTTATTTTCTGCCACAGAGAAGCAATGGGAAGTGTCACTATGGATTTAAGTGGCTTCATGTAAAAATACATACCTTTAAATCACAGCCAGAGCCTTCTCCATCACCAGCTTTGCTGCTTTTCCCTTCCCTTATCCCATAACTTCCCACAGTGATGTGCAGCTGAAGGGTTTGCAGCAGTTTTTGTCAAAGACTGAACAATAAATCAGAGTGATGGTTGGGAAGCTGAAGGTTTCCTTTCTTTTCTTTTTTCCAGACTGAAAAGGACGGGTTGCAGCTGACAGCTGTCCATAAAAATTGGAACATACAAATCGTATAATATAAACTAAAGAGAGACCAAAAGTACCACTGGTAAAAAAAGAAAAATGAGCTTGTTAGAACAGTCTGTATTACAGCTGTTTCCCTTGACAGTTTTCTGTACCCTAATACGCTCAACAAATTGGCAACCTGTCCTTATATATTTGCATCAGGATTCCCTTAAGGGAAATGTCTATATTATTCTGTTTTGGATAAAGGAAGCAGTTTGATATGACAGGTAGGTCAAGTGTTTCTTTAATAAAGCATATGGGTAGGAAGAAAGAAATAGGCTATTGTCAATGACTTGACAAATAGGTAGATATGCCCCCCTTGAGTATAGCCAGGGAAAGCTACTAGATAAATCGCCCTTGTTATTTTGATTTAACCACTTTGCTGCTGAATACAGTTTTTCCCCGAGAACAGCATCCTCAAAAGAGGTCAGAACAAAGATTATTTTATAGATTCTGTAGCGTGGCATTAACACAGTTCGGATTTTGGTTGTGCAGAACAAACCTGGACCAAAGCTGCAGAATAATTTCTGCTTCGTGGAGATGTGTGTGTTCCTTAGATGGGATTCAGGGGGACGTTCACACTGTCACTTCAGCAAAGTTTGTCAGCTCAGCTCAGGCAGCACCTGCCCAGCAACCCCCATGGTGCTGCCCACCCCCTTCCACTCAAAGGGACCATGAACATGAACCAGGAGCTTCCTCATCCCTCTGTGGACAAGGGGCTGAATTCACCCCAACCTTCAGGTTGCAAACTCCCTTACTGCTGAGCTGCTGTTCCAATCCAGCCAGCAAGGGTTGTTTGGGATACTTCCAAGTGAAACCCAACCCTGCAATAGGAAACTACCCCAATTCACCCTAACAATGCTGAGATTTACTTAAGAAAACCACCTCTGAAGGCTGGTGAGAGATTTTTCCTGATGTGAACCTGGAGAGTCTTCAGCAATGAAGCCATGGCCAGTGAAGGCATGTGTGGAAATGGGCAAAAAGCCTCCAAACCTGTTCAGCTGGTGAAGCCACAGGTTACCAGCAGTGCAAGGGGTTGGGTGCAGAAAGGATGCTGCAATAACCAGGTCCAGCATGGTCAAAGGGTTCTTGGGGACATCCACCCTTCAGGGTGCTGTTGGAGGGGATGGACCCACTGCTGGGACACGCCGTGATGCCTGCAGCTCCAGAGCAGTTCCAGGCAAACTTCTGAGTGATGCTCAGAGCCTGGGTTAGGTAGATAAGTATTTAGGGACCTTTTACAGCAGAGAGTACTCTCCAATTAATTCCAACAGTCCCCTTGGAGTTGTGAGGGTCTGTTGTGTAAACACATGGGAATTAATATTTTTTTAAGTTGTGCTTTACCCCAGGGACATAGGTTTCTAATGCTACATCTCAGAAGGAAATTTATTTCCTTAAGGAAATACCTCAGTGGTTTAAAATCTTGCATTTCTTGGTGACTTGGGCAGTGTTTCTGGTCCTGCAGCTGCCCTCTCTGTGCTCAGCCCCTGCCAGGCTGGGGGGTCATCCTCCCCACCCTTGGTCATGGCAGCACTGAGGAAGGGAAGAGAACTATAGAGAACTTTCCTTTTTTTTAACAAAGAGGACAGGACATTTCCTCACCATTCACCAGCAAACTGGAGAATAGCAGCAGCATGGTGACCCATCCACGTTGATCCATCCACCCAACGCACCCAGCAAGGGTCCCCATCCATTCAGTGCAGAATATATAGATAAAAAATATATAAGTAATATGTTACATTATAGAATTATGTATTGGCTGTATCACCATGTTAATAAAAACAAACTAGAAACACGACATGAACGTCTGTGATAAGGAAATATATAAGTAATATGTTACATTATATAATTATGTATTGGCTGTATCACTATGTTAATAAAAACAAAGTAGAAACACAACATGAACGTCTGTGATAAGATAAATACATATTTTGAGATTTAAAAGATATCATTTTCTTTGTTATGATCTAATTCTTGCCTTCCCAATCCATTCAAAGTGATTTTTCCAGCTACTGACTTTTCTGCATGGAAAAACCTGCTGTTCCCCTAAATGAGGGAAAACTGCTCCTTTTCTTTTCTGCCCCAAAGCACATTTTCTCCTATTTATAACCTGGTATTCCTGCT
>NW_008581067.1:20859-35711 GCF_000691845.1 Merops nubicus | reverse complement strand
ACAAGGAGAGGGCTAGACCTTCATATCATCTTTTTTTGCTCTTCATATATGTAGGAGGCAGAATTTATGCCTCTGCTTTGGGGAAGTCACTCCTTTTCACCATACATGGTAGCACAGGGAGCCTGGCAGAGCGTGTTGTGTTTCCCATATTAAGCCATAGACAAGGGTAGCAAACTGGGAGCTGTTGACTATGCCAGTTACAGAAATCAGAGGCAGATGAAAAGCTGTGGTGGGTCTAGATGGTTACGTCGTGCCTGTCCTCTTTTCACTACAGCCCAGAAGGAACACCTGGCTGAATATCAAAGCCAACAGAAAAAGAGTGGCATCATGCAGAGAAGAAGCAACACTTCATATGTTTTTATCAGTTATTGAATTAGTTGTTGCTAGGTTTCAAGAAAAACTCATGCAAAGGGCAGCTGCACAAAGGTGCATGGAGTTTTCAGAGGTTTTGCATTTTGGGAGCTTCTAGATATTTTCTTGGAGACTTTGTGCTATTATTAATGTCTCTTCTTCTACCACAACTGCCCATTATGACTAAGAGCCATGGAAAATATGACTAGGAACCACAGAAAATATATAAACTTTTGCACAATCATTTCCTGGGAGGTGAAATCAGTACTGAAGCACACAGGTCTCCTCTGAAGTTGACACAGGCACCTGGTGGGAGGACAACCCCAGACACAACCACCCTACCTACGTCAGCCTAGCCCAAGAGCTGAGAGACTACCAACATCTCCCATTCCTCATGTACCTTCTCCACGTGCAGATCTGGCCCATGCCAGCTCACCACACCAGATCATGGTGCCCAGCCCAGGCTTGGGCTGGAGCTGGGGATGGGCACCAAGGTTGTCCTGCAGGATGCTGTGCCCACATCTGGCTCCTGGGCTTCCCCTTCCACCTATACACTGCTCCATCCAGCACTGCTCTCCTGTTTTGGTTTTGAGCAATGCACTTATTATCCCTCAGAGAAACAAAGGGTGGCAAAAGGAGCAGAGCCTTGGTTTAGCCATCTTTATTCAGAGCAAGGACTGAGAATTTGGTCTTCTCTGTAACAGCCCCTGGAGGTTGAACACTACAGGCTGGAGTCTGAAAAGAGTCTGGGGCTTTTAATTGATGGAAATGTTCAAATGAAAGGAAAATTTCCTACATTCTTTGCCAAGGAAACAGCGTTTCAGATAAACCTTGCAATGTAAACTTCACATGCTTCTGGTGATACTTAACATATTTTTGCATTTCATGTTCCTCTTTGGTTTGGTTCCCAGAAATAAGTTTTGTTTCACATCACCTGGAGGAGTCTGGGTTCTGGTCACTCAGCTTCCCTCATCTGTGAGCATGAAGTTAATGGGCTTGAGCTGCCCAGCTTAAAAAAAAATGAGAAAGGAACTTATTTTGGAATAACATATTTTCTTTATATTATTCTTTCATGAAAACTCTCCTGCTTCATTTGTATTTCGTAAAATTCTTTCTTGTGACCACTTTTCCTTCCCTTTCCCAACGTAACTTTCAACCTAAACCGAGCTGACATGTTCCTTTTAATGTGTTTTTAAAATATGCTTAATGGTGCTGAAAGCTGAGGAAGCTCAAATATAACTCCAAAACCCTGAGCCCACCAGAAGCCTCATGCAAACATCGTTATAAACCCTCTGTGATGGTTAGAGCTTTGAGGGGAACCTGGGTGTTCGTTTAGCAAAATCAGAAACCTTATCTGCAGGAGGAAAATCTGTTCTGTCGTTTGGCATCTTCACTGCCCTTCCATTTTTCTCTTTTTCTGCCCCCAGAAAATCTGTTTCGCATGTTGCAGCCGCCGAGAATATGGAACGGGAGGAGCAGGAGCAGAAGTTGATGCAGGAGGGGGATTTAGGGATTGTTATTCAGCTCACATCCCTGGCAGGCACATTCCCCCTCCCCGGATTTCTCCCGAGAAATCGGCTGAATAAAGAGCGGCTCCGATATGAAGGGCAGAGAGGGAAGAATATTTCTCCTATCCACATGAGACAGGCAGGAGAATTGTCCAGCAAACCTTAATCAATAGTCCTTACGTTTTCCCAGCAGTTAACCTTTGCCAAGTAGAGGAGGATGGTCAGAGGACAGGGAAAGACAGAGGGCATGGGAGCTCCTGGGGCAGCTGGAGCTGGGCGCTTGTAGCCCTCATGCCAGACCCTCTCACCTTCCCACACCACTGAGGATTGGCACTTTTAGGGGGCTTTTCCCTTGGCCATATTGTCCCCCACCCAAAGAACACGCCCCCTGACACACACTGCAAGCACTCGCCTGTCCTGAGCCAGCAGGACCAGTGGATGCTGGGCTGAGCATCCCAGAGAGCACTGCAAAGCCTGCTCGGAAACAACAGCAGATTGCATCAGTCCTTCATGAAAGAACATCTGTGAAGAGCTGTGTCCGTGGTGGTTTGCTGGAGAAGAGCTCCCTTACTCCCCCTGGCACCAGCCCCTGCTACACAGACTCAAAAATCTGGCTGGGACTCTTCGGTAGTGTCTGGTATTATGCTCCAGGCAAACACTCCTCTCAAGTTTTGCCTTGAAATGTTCACCATTTGCTGGGAAGCTACTGCTGTAACTTCCAAAAGAGGCAAAAGCAGATGTTCCTCTGGGTGTTATTCTCTTCCCAGCTCAGTAGGGCAGGAGCATGCTTCATTTCATCCCCAACCAAAAACCCCCTGCTCACGAATGGACCTCAGGTTCTCACACAGTGCCATTCCTTTAAGGGAAGGAAAGCCAAAACCAAAATAACCTCCCTGGAGATATGCCACCAGCACAGAAATAACACAGGACCTCTCTCCCCTCCAGCCGTAAAGGAAGGATTTAATTCAACATCAGTGAGCTCCCTCCTTGTGGCGAGGAGCACGTGGAAAACCTGACTGTGGTGTCCCTGCCTTTCTTCCATCAGGGGATGCACCACGTTGGCATTTCCCTGCAGACACTGCACAGAGTCATTTTCTCATTTGTGGCTGCATCTTTTCAGTGTTCCTCGAGATGACCCTGAGCAGAAACCTGCTTGTCTGGCTCTCCTGCCCTGGTGGGTTTTCCCAAGGAGGGATGGTGTTAAACTACCTGTGCTGTCCTTCCATATGAGACAGCCATAAAACACCTTCATTCCCTCATTAATCCTTGCTATGGAACCCCCATTTCCAAAAGAAATTTGGGCTGAGTTCTGATGGGAGCAGCTCCTTTCATGGCAGACCTGACCACAGGACGGGTACCTCATTTTTCAGAATGAATTGAAGCATCCTGAGGGTGCAAAGCAGAATCAGCCTGTCCTGCACCCCACCCAAAACCCCCCTCAGTTTTCAATAGCTGCTTTGCCACCGAGCTGCATCCATTCTGGCACAAAATCCCAAATTCTGTTGTTTAGAATTTCACATCCAGCTATTTCAGGCTGCCCTTCCCATTGTGCTTGTTTAAAAAAAAAAAAATAAGAACTAACAAATACATAAACCAATTTTTTTTCTTTTTTCTTATTCTTTTTTCCCTGCACTTCAGATAGGAAATGATCTTTGTTAGAAAAGAGGTTCTTTCTCTCAAAAAATGTGCTTAGCTGTGTGAATTCATTCACAAGAATATTCGCTGCTACTGAATTAGCAGCCAAATAAGAAAGGCAAGAAAACCTGAACTCAGTGAACCATGATCAAGTAATCCCAGGAAATCAGCATGATTCTCTCTAGACAGTTCAGAATACCAAATGCTAAGGCACAAGAATCCCACTAAATAAACCCCTTCTCTTTATCTCTGTAAATGTCTAACGGTATTTTCAGTTCTCACCATTTTATCGTGGCTCGTCCTTATTTACTGGTGATTTTGAGCTCGGATCAGTTTTTAACCTAACAATTTAAGCTTTCATGTTTTTCTTTAATGCATTTCCAGCCTTCCTGGAAGGCTCACGAGTGCAAAATGTTCAACCTTCAGAGAGGGAATAAAAGAACCTGATACGAAACGTCTCTCAGCTCTAGTTTTAAGCCAAGCTCATGATTTCTGAAAGCTTGGATTAAGCAATACAGCTGCATGAAAATAAAGAGACCTGGACTGATGTGGAGTAATCAGTGTATTTGACACTTAAACCCTTGGTTTTATTTCTACTCATTTTTTTTTTCCCATTGCTGTTTGTCTGACAATCCCTTTTAAAAGCACTAGTCCAGGTTTCACAGCTCAGCACCCGGCCAGCAGCATCCCACCACTCTTCCTCTTTCCACCACCGACTCTGACTTGATGTTGGGTGGATTTGGGAGGACTAAGCAGGAGGCAGGTCCTGTGCTGGAGTTCATCTGCAGCCACTGTGCTCGGGCACAGAGGGGGATGACCCAGCAGCTCGCTGGGATGGAGGTGCCCCTTGGGTTCTCAGTCCTGCCAGAGGCTGCGCCCTGCAGCCCAAATAATTAGTGCAAGCCTGATTTAACACATACATTTGTGTTATTCCTTTATGATAACACAATAAGAAAGGGAGTGGGGGAATTCAGCCAGCAGCCAATGCAACCATTGCCCAGGAGAGCTGTCAGGGCAAGCCCTGGCCGTGCCATGGAGGAGCCCTCTGCAGACAGCATCACACAGCCCTGTTCGGTCACGCCACACTCATGGGGCTGATGCTGCCAACTGCAACATGCAAATCCCATGGGAAACCTGGCAAACACCCCAGGGAGGGGTTGGATGATGCCAGGCCAATTCCAGAGCCACCACAGCAGCAGCAGCAAGCACAGGAGATGCTCCCATCAGCTCTCCACGAGCCAGTGGCCTCGGCTGCAGGAAGGGTGGGTGATCAGAATTGGTCCCCACTGAGGGGAAAGAGGCAAAACATCATAAATCATATTTAGTCTGCCGAAACCTCCAAGTGATAAACCAGTTGAAAAGACTACTTTATTCGTCAAACACATATGGAGACCTTCATCAAGCCAGGAATGAGGTCATTTCTGCCAATTAAGTCTCACTCATTCTGCAGTTGGAAGCAATCAAAACAAAAGCAGAATTATCAATGGCCTGTCTATGTGCTGCAGCCCCAAAAAATACTTGTTGTGCTGGGGCTACAGTAAATCACCTCTCACCCTGTGCTGGGGAGGGTGGTGCTCTCAGCTCCCCTGGACTTTGGGAGGAAAGGAGGGCTTAGCTTTTTTACCTAATTAATGGGCAGTATTTTGAATATATCCTATCTAAGTCTCATTTTAAAGCAAAAAGCAGGATTGTGGCTAAAAAAGGCAAAGGGATGGCGTTAACTCCAAGCTCCCATTTGGAACAGGTTTATGTCTGTCCCCACTCCATCCCCCAGGTTCTCACTGGAGCAGTTGGAGGGGATTTTTTTTTGCCCAGTGTAATTTATCAAGGAAGTCACACTCATTGCCCCTTGTTGAAATATCCCCATTAGATGTTATTTGTCTTAGTGGTGAGCAAATGATGAGAACTGCTTTCACTGCAAAATAACAAGAGGAGGGCTGTGGCTATGAGCATAATGTGCTTTATTTAATGTTAGATGCAGACTATCTGCCAGTCAACATTTAAAAAGGGCATGAATTAATTGGATTTAGGTAATGAGTGATACAGTAACAGTATTTTGAACTCCTAAGCGACTTCATACACAAGTCTGAGACTTTGGCCACAAGTAATGATCCTCCCAACACCTCTATCATTATTAATAAGTTAATTTTTATTAAGAGGAAGGGGAGAGGCAGACAGATTCATTCCATTATCCTGAGCAGCTTGTGTGCTGCTCTGATCCAAATCATTCCTCCACCACTGCAGAAGTGAACGGTGGAGCCAACAAATCTGCACAAGGGACTTTTGTGCCCAAGCACAAAATTATGACCTTCAAACCCCCCTGACCTTACAGCAAGCATCTCTAAACATCTGTGTTTTCTAGATTAAAGTTCTCCAGATGTCTAGAATTCCCAGAAGTTCTCTGCTCCTCTCTGTGCACTGCAGCTCAGGGCTTATCTCACACGTAAACCGTGTCGGCATCTGCAAAGAGGCTTCTCCACCCACCTCCCTTGCAGCACCCAGCCTGGCAGGCACCCTCACGTGGGAGAGGAGCACTCTGAGCTCCAGCCCCAAACCCAGCAGAAGTTTAGGAGCTGTAAACAGAGACCTCTTTTCCCAAAGGCAGAGGAGCTCCTGCTTCAGGTGCACCATCCCCACACGTGAGAAACCATCACTGGAGCTCAGCAGCACCGAGGAAGGTTGGACAGCAAGGCAGCTCTCACAGGACCCAGGGTGGGTGCAGGGGAGCACCCACACAGCACACAGCCTGTGAACCCTCCTCTAGCAGCAACAGCAACCAGCACGGGGACGAGGAGCCCTCCTCAATGCCATGCCCTGTGAAACACTGCGGTGGCGGGGACACGGGTGGCTCCACCCCAGCCCTGGTCTTTCCTTCACCTCTGGAGGCTGTTGACACGTCCCAGCAGGTCGATGTTTTTAACTCTTGGGGAAACACTGGGGCCAGGTGATGACAGCTGTCCCCGCCAGGCAGAGCCGTGACCTGAGGATGATGCACAGTTCCCACTCCTGGCTGCCAAGGAGAACGTGTCCTTCCTCCTCTGCTCGCCTGGGCTTTCCTCCTGCCTGGCCTCAGCATGCCCTCCTCAGCCTCAGGATGCCACCTCATCCCAGGTGTTCCCTTGCTGCAGTCCAGCATCTCACCATGGCTCATGCAAGCCTGGGGTGCTCATAGGAGCTGCTCGGCTCCAGCAGCAGCAGGATTAATGTTTCATGGTGCTTTACACCAGTGAAAACACAGGCACAAAGTGGCAAAATCAGCAGCAGGGACCTTGTTATACCTGCATCAGATGTGCTCCTTCATTTCTGCACCACAGAGACAGGGAATCACCACGGACACAGCAAACAACAGGGAGAGCCTGACACAAAGGGGCAAGCACCCCAAATCAGCCTTTGTCCCACTGGGGGACCACACCAAAGAAACATCTAAAGTGCTGCTGTCTCCCTTTGAACTCCACACTCCCCTTCCTTTCTCCATGAACCTTCCCAGCATCCACATTTCATTTTGAGATACGATTTAATGTCCAGTTGCCAGACACCCACTTCACAGGGAGGGGTCATCCCCACAGCCCAGCCATCTCACAGGACAATTCACCCTCTCAGGGGACATGGAAAGCAGCAGAAACCTTCTGGATTGTTGACTTGGCTCTGCTGTTTGCTCATGCCTGAGCTTTGTGAGCCTCAGGAGACCCAGAGAGGAGTCCTGGGAGAGAGGTGATGGGTGCACAAGGTGCCCAGGCAGATGGACTCTGTGAGGAGGAGCCCACTGGGACACTGGGCAAGTGTTGAGTCTCACCCCACCTGCTCCCCAGCTTTTTGGGATAGATGATCCCATTTCCATTCACCCATTCCCAGTCCTCTGCACTGCACCAAGCTGCTGTCATGCATCTATGGAGTGACACCTGTATTGAGGTCTTAACTCCTCAGCTGCTGGAGACACATGCAGAGGGGAGCAGCTCGAGCTTCCCTTTGCCAAAGGCACACATCTACCCAAGCCAGCTGCAGAAAAAGCCACCCTACTTCCAAGCTGAAGGCTCAGGAATGAAAAGACAAGACATAAACACCTTCCTCCAGGTATCAGAGGAGGATCTCAAGACCTTTGAGCCAAATTCACTCTTTTCTGCAGCCTGATTCAAACATTTTTATGATTTCTATTGGTTATAATTGTGGAGGACCTGAGTATCCTTAGAGTAAAATAGGACTTAAAAAGAAAATTTAGAATTGTGGTAACTCACAGAAAGCAAACTGTTCTCTGAATCATCTCCTGCTGGTCAAAATATCTGTCAGAATGAGTGTGTAGGTCCAAGGTGGAAGTCTGTCCCTGTTAGAGCCATCCCAAGTCCAGGCAGGAATATGTCCCTGCCCAAACACATAGAAGAATGACAAGAAATACAGAAAGACTAATTGAAATACTAATGCCATTGTAATTAAATGCTGTGTGTTGACATCTATTTCACTTACAATAGGTAGTTTCCTATTTCCAGGTATATTTTAAGGCTTAGTTAAGCAAGTTTTATTTGTGAGATGTTTTTGATCTACTCAACAGTGATTTTACATTGCTTTTTGTTCCATTGTAATCCCAAACCCAGCTCGAGGAGATACTCTGGGGGTGTAAATTGACACAGAGGAGCAGTGGAATCAATGAAGCTGTGCTTGTGCTTCACCAAGTGCTGGGTTGTATTAGAGCCCAGGGGCAGGAAAGGTTTGAATCTCTCTTTTGAATTACTCCTTTTGCTGAATTAATGGTGAAATTGTCATTTTGGGGCCACACTAAGGCTTGTTTTAAGGAGTTTGAGCTCAGCCAAAGCCAGTGTTACCAGGATCACAAAGAACTGCTCACAATAATGCCAACATGAAGTCAAGGGGACAAAAAAATTCAGATGGAAGGGGATGGTGCTCAGCAGCAACCCTTGAACTCTGTGTTTACGGGAGATTTTGGAACACTTTTTCCTTCTGCCTACCTGGCAAAACCTCCTGCTGCCTGCTCATACCATCCCAGAAGGGATTGACAGGACTTCTGCAAAGCAGAGGAGAGCTGGAAAGTCACTCCCATTTATCTGAAATGTTTGAACCAGGTGCACCTACACAAAAAAAAACCCCAAACCACCATCACACACACACAAAAAAAAACACCAAAAGGTTACTATTCATTACAGTATTACTGCAATTGTTTGTTCTGTAATTACTGATGATGGGTAAGCAAGCTGGAAGGAAAGCAAATAAGAAGTTAGTAAATGGAGCAGCATTCCAAGCAGGCAGAAAAGCAACAAAATGAGACCTGAGGATGACTCTGTAATCTCTCCTCAGTTTTTCTTTCACTAGCCCCTCACTTGCAGATCAAGGGCTTTCTACCTGAGCAAAGTGAGGGGATGGAGCTCCAAAATCATCTCCAGGCTCAGGTGCACAGCAGATGGTGCCAGGGAAGTTGCATCCACTGGCAGATTCTTAGCTGATGGATTAAACAACAGAATAGTCCTTCCCCAAGCCAGGTGGCCAAGGGAAGCAGAGTGCCCTCCACTGACTGTCATGCCCAGAGCCCACGCTGGCACTGCTGAAGCTCCTGAAACAGATTTGCTGTTTGAAGAGGGGGAAGGGTTTCCCAAGGGCGTTTTTGCCAAGAGGCTGAAGGTTTGTCAAGCAAACAGATGGGTTTGAAAGCCCCTTTCCAGTCGTGGATTGTGTAATGTTTGAAAGCCTCAAACTTCAGATAGGCAGAGGGTTCTTGGGGCAAAAGAGTAATAAAAGGGGAAGATACAGCTTGGCTGTGTTTAGGAAAATATTATCTAGTGGGGAGAACCATGGTTGAAGCCTGTGTTCCTGCCTCCACCTGCCTGGTGGCTCCTTCTGATCTTACCTGGGGTTGAGAGCTGACCATCCCCACCTCTCACCCTGCTGGTGGCAGCCCAGCTCTTACCATCGATGGACCAGCAGCTGGAATGGAGAGGAGGGTCAGAAGAATATTCTTCTTTAAAAGAAAAATAAAACACCCAAACCAACACAGGCTTTGGGGTTTTGAAAGCACCATGCTGGGCATGCTGCCATGCCAGTGTGTCATCATGCCACCGTGCCACACCAGTGCCTCCCTTCGTGTCACTGCACTCACGTGCCACGTCCTCCTCAATGGGATTGCACATTCCCTGGGGAGGAGATGCAGGTCAGCTGTCAAGATTATTTTGGCACTGAAAGATGCAGAGAGGTGCTTGGTTGATTTGAGGAGAGTCTAGAGGAGGGACTTTTACAAACCTTGGTTTCTTATCAATTTTAGCTCCATCCTAAGCACACGTATCCCATTACCTAGAAGGCACCTCAATAGATGGCAGGTTTCTAGTAGAGTTTATTAAAATCTCCATATCTTATCTTCATCTTGAAGCACTTAAACAACTTCACACCTAGTCAACTCAGGCCCTGAGGCTTCTCAAGGAGAGCTGCACCCTGATACCTCATACCTAACAATGGAGAGGTTCAACCCATGAAGAAACCTGTGTTAGGCAACTGTCCCACCCCACAGAGGTCACGGCAGCCACACACCTCCACCACCCCTGGATGCCAGAAGAAAACAGTGCTCTGATCAGCATGGGACATGGAAAAACTCACTCAGAAGAGGAGTTACCACAGGATTTTACTTACTTTCTCCTTTATTCTTGCCCCCATGGTCCTGAGTGGACGCCGATGCCCAGCTTGATGGTGGCAGCTATTGTGGGGTTCAACCACATGCTTTGTGAAGGCTTGGAAAGGAGTTTCTCCTCCGTAATTACTCATAGCAAAAACAATCTCTGCAGAGTCAGCTTTGTCAGTGACAGTCCTGAAGGGTTGTCAGCCCCTCCTAAGTCACCTGGTACACAAAGCATCATAACACATGATATAATATACCATGAAAAAAAAAAAAACACACATCCAAGGCCCTGGCTCTATTGTGGGGACCTTGTAATTAAATAAGTTCAAAAGAGCGGCCTAGGAATATCACACAAAGAGGTGAAAAAGCCCAACAAAGTGATAAGATCACTTCTGAGTGCCAAACTTTTGATTTAATTATATATTCCTGGAGCCCTGTTCTCAAGGGAACTGCTTACACAACCCCATGGTGAAACAAAAGAAGGGATTAAAACCTGTGGGAGAGAAGCTGGAGAATTTGTTCCCAATTCACAAAGAAAAGTGTCTGCACATCTGACCGAGGAGGACTTGGAGATTAAAGAACCCAGGAGGCTAAAAGAAAAGGATTTTCTTCTTGTTTCAGTGATAGAGGGGTAATAAAATACTGATTATTAACCTGAGATGGAGACTCTGACACAGTGTCTCATTAAGAGAGCTGATGGTCACACTGGGGACAGGGTGCACCCAAAGGGCACTGTCCCCATGAAGCACCATCTCTCAGCTCTGCTTTGTTTTGAGGTAAGGCCTTCAGAGTTTATCTGTCTCCACGTTTTGCTTTGTTCCAGATGCTGGCTGGACGTGGAAGGCTGGGCTAGAACCAGCTCAGCTCACAGGAGAGAGAAAAATGCTTCACTGCTTATTTTTGGACCAGATGTTTGGGCTGTTGGCAGGGTCTAAGGAGAGAAGTCCCCACCTCAGCTGTCACCTCTGTGGAGTGGAGCCACCTCCACTCCATCTGCCCGTGACAAAGCCTGTAATTGAGTAGTTAACTGTCATTACCATCTCACCCTTGCCCACACACTCAGGCTGTTTCAAAACATTTTTGTTTTGTCCTTATGGCATTTCTCTGATTCTTTTCTTTCCTCCTTCTGACAGCACAGCCCGAAATCCTTTTGGGGCCGTATTCTCTTGTCATCTCCCTCATTTTTCTCATACCAGCTTTTTCCTGACTGATCTGCTTAACCAGTGCCAGCTCCCAGTGGTGGCATTGCCCCCACCACCATGCCACCTTGGGTGAATGCTGGTTTCTCACCCTGGTCTTCACAGGAGTTGTTCCCCATCAAACTCACAGAGAATTCTCCAAATAGACCTTTAAAAATCACCATCTCCAAATTCACATATCTACACAGCTTCAGCAATACCTTGTGTGCCCTCTTCCAACAAGCTGCACCAGGCTTCCACCCTGCTCTGCTGCTGGAACCCACAACCAAAGAGGAGACAGACCCAAAACCATCTTCCTCTTCCTTTTCTCTCTGCTTTGTCCAGTTGCAGCACAGCAGCAGAACAAAATGTGATCTCCTCATTGGCCAACTACCTTGTAAAAACTGCCAGCACCAACCACCTTAGGAGAACTCTGGTCAGGAGCTGAGACACCTCCAGCAAGCTGGCCAACCTCAGTTGTAAGGCATATGACATGAGGGTCTCCAGAAGACCGCAGGTCACCTTTGGCAGCATCAGAAGTGGATGAACAGTTCCACGGATGCCACAGCCAGCCTGGCAGCACCAAGGGACTTGTCAGCATTAAGTTTTTTGGAGCCCATCTGGTTTCACCTTTCCTTAGCAGCCTGCAAGACTGAAGCTCCCCATTTGCAGAGGGGTTGGCTCAGACAGTGCTTGCTGCCCTCAGGAGCTGCTCCACAACACACTTCAGGCATCTCATGGCTCTTCATGCCTGCAGCAGCCAGATGGGAGCCAGCAGGCAGGTTACAGGCCAGCCAAGCTGCCATCCTGTGCATGTAAAAGCTGAGGACTTATTTCCCCCCAGGCTCCTGAGTCACCGAGCAGCAAGACACACAACAGGTTTTCTCCGAAACTTTGGTAAGTCCTAAAGGTAAAGAGGCTCATTACAAGGCAATCAATCATTCTTAAGGCCGAAGGACTTAATAGCTCTTAAAGACTGGCTCCCAGCTCCAGAGCCTGATAGGTTGTCTGGAGGAGACACTTGCCAGCAAGGTGAGTTGAGCATCTCCCAGCATGGTCTGGTTGGTCCCTGCTCCCAGGGCGAAGGCGGCCCTGGCACTGGAGGTGATTCTCTGCCTGTCCAAGATAATCCTATTCAAAGCAATCATCTGCTAAACAACTGGAGGGAGGCCAGCCCACATAGTGCAGATCCGAACCTGAACATTCCCACAACCTGGGGAAGGAGCTCAGCATCAGGAAACGTTGGGGGAAAAAGAAGAAATATCACAGGAGACAGGAGAAGAACGTTGAACTGCTCTCCAAAGGCACTCGCCAAGCTGCTGGTTATTCAAGAGCTGCAGTGATGCTTGACAAAAATCCCATTTGCCTTCTGGGCAGACCCTCC
The DNA here is from genome assembly GCF_000691845.1 of Merops nubicus. NCBI lineage: Eukaryota > Metazoa > Chordata > Aves > Coraciiformes > Meropidae > Merops > Merops nubicus. Next base: position 23,045 of record NW_008581067.1, on the reverse strand, counting down.
TCCCCGCAGAGCAGCCAAGCCGAGCACAACGTGGTCCCATCCCTCCTCTGCCAGGGTGGAGAGCACGTGTGCCAGCCTGCCAGGGTCCCACCAGGCTGGGGAAAGCTGCTGTGTTCCATGGGCAGCCCCAGAGGGAGCCCAGCACAGCCCCACGCCTCACCCCAAGCCCTCCACCCATCTGAGCTCTCTACAGCCAGGATTTGGGCCAAAGTTTGCCAGTGAGAACCCCAGTGCAGAGTGCCCCTGGAAATATCCCCCCAGCACACCCATCTACGAGTAACCTTTTGGGTGGCTGTTTGACTCTTTAAAGGAAAAATTCTGTGTTATGACAAACAGACAGTTTTCCCCATTTATTCAGTGCTCATCATTTGTTTTAATGGTTTCTCTAAACAAGTAGACTTTTTTTCTCAGCTCTTTGAGCTTTTAAATGACACAACTGTTATGTTAAAAGGGAAAAGGGTGATGATTTACATTTGGAGTGGGGCGGGGGAGGCAGCAGGACAGCTGCAACCCGTCGGACGTGGTTCTCCTCCACACAGCTCCTTTGTTTGTGCCTTTTTCTGGGGTCTCTCAGTGCCTTCAACACCAACTCAGCTCCATCCCCAGCACAGGGGTGGTGGGTGCTCCTCTGTGCCTGGCAGGGTGGGCTGGGGTGGATCTTGGCCTCCAGAGTGCTGCAGCCAGACCCAGTTGGGCTTCTCTCTGCCTCATGGAAGATGGGAAGTGCCCCTTAAAAAATGACCATAACCAAACCAGCGTCCTCAGCTGATGCCAACATCCACTTGCAGTGTGAAAATCAGACAGTCTTTATGGTTTTTTTTTTATTTACAGCTAATACCAAAAAGTAGTTGGCACACTTGGCTCCCTGCATAAGTAGTATGGCCAATGGAGATCTTATGGAAACCTGTTAATTATACAAAATAGCATTAACTGTGCTTTGATGGACACTGCAGGTACTGCTAGATCAGCCTGAAGTAGCAAACGAGATGAACGAGCTCCACTTGCTTTTCCTTCAGGTCTAAAACTCATCTCTTCACAAGAGGACTCCCAGCCATTGGTGCCAGCTGGAGAGTGTTTTTCACTCACCTCTCCCCCTCCTCTTAACCCCTTCTCCTTGTGTCTTTGCTCATCCCTCTTCAGCTAAAGCCACAAGAGGAGATTAAACGAGTTTGAGTGTGAAAACCTCAGAAATGTTGGTTTTTTTTTTTTTCCAGGAAATATTTTTGGATAGCAAACACTTGACTCAGAGTTTTCTAAAGCCGTAGAGCAGGTTGGGTTATCTGATCACCCACAGGTATTTGGGTGGCATCCCCTGGGATTATTTCCTTCATTTGTACATAATCTGCAGGAAGTATGGAGCTATACAGCCAGGAGATGTCTTCCAAAGAATATCTATGAAAGAAACAACATGCTATACCCATTTATAGACCAGCAAACAGGAGCTTCCAGTCCCTCAAGAGTTCCAAAAATCGATGCCAGCTTGAAGCTTCAGTCAATAGGTTGCAAAGACCCACTTGAGAGCTGATCATTCTGTCTTTTGGTTTTTTTTTTTCCCCTCCTTCTGCCTCTGGTTGTTGTTTTTCAAAACTTTAAAATGTTTGTACAAAATTCCATCTTGGAAGCCCAGCAGAATAAACAAGAATATACATGAGCTGCAAGAAAAGCCAGCAAACGGGAAAGAGGTTTCTTTTTTTTTTCAGCTTATGGGTGGAACCATTGTGGCTGTTGAAAATAGGCATAAAAATAGCTATAAACACTCACAGCAGTCATTAAACATTTCCACCTATCCATACCAGCGATTCAGGTGGTACCCATTCAATATAATCTCAAGAAAAAGTAGCACTAAATCCTTACAAAATATTCAGGAAGCCAATAAACCTGGATTCAGAAGGGTGACCATTATTCACAGCCAAAGACCATCCTCAAAATCTGTCAGAGATCGGAACAAATTGAGTCATCCCCAAAATCTCATCTGAACCCATCGTCTGCCTTGGAGTACTGCAAACAAGGTGTTCTCTCAGAGGAGAGCAACCAGATCCTAAAAGGTTGATCCTGTATGAAAATAAAGATCTGTTGCTGTAGCTTTGAGAGAGTGAGGACTGGCTGAACAACAAGAATTCAGTTTTGCAAAAAAAAAAACCCCAAGAAATCTCAATCTTCAGTAGTGGGTCTTGTTCCAAAATGAG
>NW_008581067.1:8312-20793 GCF_000691845.1 Merops nubicus | reverse complement strand
GGCTATGGGAAACTGCCTCATCCATAGTATCTCCAGCCCAAAGCTGAAATATCAGGTAATATTTATCTGGTGTTTCCTACTCAGGCCACACAAAACAAGCCTCTGAACCATGAGGTTTGGCAGAGAAGTGCCACCCGTGCCAGGCTGTTCAGCTTTCTGGGCTTTGTGTTCTTTGGAAGAGATGTTACTCTGGTCCCAGGAAACCTTTCCCAGTGCAAGCTGCATAAAAAAAATAATAAATTTCTTTTTTTTAAAAAAAAAAACCACCAAGCAAACCCAAACAAACAAAAACTTCCTGGTTCAACTCACTGCTGTGTTCCAAATTTTAAAACATCCTCCTAAAAATCCATTCTCCACCAGCTGTAGAGGTTTTACAGACCATCTCCAGAAACGCAGCCTCTGCAAGCTGCTTCCAAAGATGGACCTCCAGCCACACTGGGGATCTGCTGAGCCTCCACAGTCTTCTTCTGCTCACCAGCATGGTGGAATGTATCTTCAGGAGCAGGGTTTCCTGCTCCTCTTGTCCTTGGGGGTCTTTGGGAGGAGCTGTACAGTTGGCCAGGTTGCAATGATGTGCCCTGGAGTAACCAAAGGTGGCAAAGGTAACTATGGTGGCAAAATCTCCATGCTGAAGAGCAACTCACAACCTCATTCTCTTCAGCAGTCACCAGACCTTCCTCTGCAAAAGAAATGAGACATTTTCACCAAGAGAGTTCCCAACCCACAACCCAAACAGCTCTTGTTACGTCCACCAAAGCCAACTATTAGAGAAGCATCTATTGTAGATGTGGTGCTTAGGGACGTGGTTTGGTGGTGGACTGGGCAGTCTTAGGTTTGCAGTTGGACTCGATTTTAAAGGTCTTTTCTAAGCTAAGTTCTATGATTTTCAGCATTTCAGGAGTACTAGCTGTGCAGAAGACTACATGCCTATGAATTCTACTTGTGGTGCAGAACACCATCAGACCTCTGCTGTTAAACCTTCCTCAGTCTTCCTACCTTCCTACCAAGCATTCACCTGACTGGAGAGACACAACCAAAGCCAATAATTATCACCCTTACCAGCCTCTGTTTGGACAAGGCAAACACCATTAGCCAAATCCAAAACTTTAAGGGTTATTTTGGCCCCGTGGTAGTCGGTGGAAATGTTACCCTTGGTTCCAGCAGGGCCAGGTTTTTACTCATCTTACACAATCCAGTTGCTTCATACCCAATCTTCCACCCACTCACAGAATCCAGATGGTCTTGAATGTCACAGCTAAAGGGAATTCACCTCTTTCCCTGTGATATGCACAGTGAGAAATCGAGTCACTGCTGCTCTGAGTGCATCATCCTTCAGCTAGATTAAACCCAGTTTATAGTAGCCCTTTTTGGAGAAAATCTGTGTTGGACCCACTTTCAGTAGCTTATAAACAAACCAAAACAAAGATGTTCAGCTCTTCTCAGAAGAGAAAGAGTCTTTTATAATACTACAGGCGCCTATCAGTAGTTAAACTGGAATCAAAGCTAATCCCTGGATTTCTAGTCTCACATGGCTATTAGGGTAGACATTAAAGTTTAATAGAGCAGGCTGTATGTGTTACAGCTGGGGTGACAGGCCAGGGATTAGCATTTCAAATTATGAGTTGTGATTGCATCCAGTTTTGAATTTCCTGTAAATCAGGAGATAGCAAAAGGGAACAGCCTTGCAATGGGAAAGCCAAAGTCAACGTGTGGACAGGCAAATGGTGCTGCAGCCAGCAGCCAAAAGAGGGGCATGTGGATTACCAGAGCCCTGGGAGTTAAATCAAGGGTACTTTGCAGTAGGATAGTTTGTGGAGGCATGTTCTCAGAGTATCTGGGTTTTTGTAGGAGCAAGAGATACTATTTCAAGAGAACCAGCTTGGGATATGGGATATTAGTCCCAGCTCTGCTGCTGTCTCACATGGGCTTAGGGGCATGTCATTTTAGGTTGGAGGTTCCCAAGGGGTTGCCAGGAATCCTGTAAGTCCCCAGCACTGCCTGCAAACCTGAAACTCCAATCAGGCACCCAGGAAAACAAGGAAAATACTCCTATGTTGCTTACATGCCCTGCATGGTTTATGCTACAACCAATCCCTGGGCTCATTATTTCCAAATTGGGAACATTTCCCTTCTAAAGCAAAAAAACAGTGTTTAATGATAAACTACTAATTGCACAAACAAAGATTAATCAATGCTGCAGACCTCGGAGTCAAGGATTGTTCCTTCCTCTGTGTTTGGACAGTGCCTGGCACAATGGGATTCCAGACTTAATTGTGGCCTTGAGGCACAATAGCCAGGGCAGTAAAACCAGCCATGTTTTCTTGCAGTGTTCATCCCTTTCCAAGCCCCACATTTCCTTCCAACATGTTAGGAAATAAAAAAAAAAAAAGAAATAAGATAATTCAAATAACTATATTTATTTCCTGCAAAGAAAATGTTGCATGACTTTTGGCTTTCAGCTCATACTACGTGGGATGCAAATGCTCCAGCCTTTTTGTCTGGCTTCAGGAAGCTCTTGAAGTGGATTTCAAAGATGACATCAGGCTGGTTGTGCCATGGATGGTCTTTGTGGTGATGGCACCTTGCTGGTGTCTGTTAGATAATGCTCTTCTAATCCTGGCATCAGCTCTGTAGACAGGCAGGGAAAAAGGCAGAGGCTCCTTCTAGCAGACACCAGTTTCACCCCCATTCCCTCTCTCCAAGCACAGATTTAGCTTTTTGAAGCACTAAAAGTTGGGATTGAAACTCTGCATGAGCAAAAAGTCGTTGTTCATGCAAAATTATGAAGGCGACACCAGTTTCACCCCCATTCCCTCTCCCCAAGCACAGATTTAGCTTCTCTAAGCATTAAAAGTTGGGACTGAAACCCTGCATGAGCAAAAAGTCCTTGTTCATGCAAAATTATGAAGGTACCTTTGAGAGTCAGTCTGAAGAAAAACTTCTATCCACATGCCAGAGCCTAAAAACTCAAACCCAGCAAGCATAAATTTGCTTTCAAGCAAGTGGAGGTCCACTGGCTGCTGCAGCTGACACCTCCAGCTTCTTTTAGGTCAAGCACATCTACATTCATTCCACACTTTTGAAAACCACTCCATTTGCAGAGCTGACTCAGTATTTATTAGGATAACCCGGGTGAGACAGCCCAAGTTAGCATTTTTGGACCAATTTGTCTGCTCTGTGATCAAAGATGTTTAGATGTCATTATGACTTTGGAACATGATTATCTTTGGGACAAGAAGATAAATGCCTCAGATGCCAAGTTGCTGGATGATTTAATGGTTAAATTCAATTTTTTTTTTTCTTTTTCATCTCCACCCATTCCACAAGATTTTGGATTATCTCCAAGCTGAGTTCATTCCAAAGTGTTTCCTCATTTTAGTTCTGTCCTTCTGCAGAGGACTGCACATCCCAAAACCATAACAGGGGATTTGGCAAGTATCACTCTCCTTGTTTAACATACTTCCAGAAACTATAGGCTAGTTCTGACTACACACAGTGTGTTTATGCAAACATATTTTATAGGGGAACTTGAAAACATTCATGTATTTTCCCTTTGTCAATCCCTTATTTTCCAGTGCCTTTTTGGATACATCTCATGGTTTTTAAACAAGAGAAAAAAAAAATTAAAAATCATGTAAATGATCTGATTTTTCTCTCTTTTCCCCAAGGGAAAGGGGGGGAAAAAAAAGGAAGCTAAATTTGGCCTAACATGATCTCATCAAAGTCAGTGACCATGAGAGTTACACATTACCTGATAAATCAGTTGGCTGGAGCTCCAGCCTGTCCCCTCACTCTGCACCAGAATGAAGGGGCTTCAATCAGCCCATCCCCAACCAGCAGGTTCAAGATGATACCACACAGTATTTTGTAAAAGAAAAAAAAAGAAAACAAAACAAAACCACTATATAAAGTTATTTTGGCTTTGGAACTTTTATTGGCCTGTAAAATATTTTTACATTTATTACACTTTTAATGAGAACTCCTAGAATCAAGGCTGGTGTAAATAATGAAAACAACACTAATAAATGTCCCCATAAAGCTCGCACCAAACCTTTGATGCTAATTTGCAGGTCTGATGTCCCCTCCCTCCTCCCAGCACCTTCTGCAGTGGGGGCAATGGCCCAACTCAAAATCCAAGCTATCTAAGAGGGAAAACATCCCGTGGGTTTGCTGCTCCCTGCCCCAGAGCTGCTGTGGATCTGGGAGAGAAGAGCCCAGGCTCAACAGGGACCAGTGCTGCCATCTCAGCATCCCTCAGCTGCACCAGCCACAGCATTGCTCCATCCCAAGTGGCTCTGGAGATATGGACCACTGGTCCCTGTGTGGTGGAAGCAGAGATCTGGCATTCTGGAAAGTGGCATGTCACTTGCAGAGTGATTTAATTATGATCTTTAGAATCACGGAATCATTTTGACTGGAAAAGACCTTTAAGATCATTGAGTCCAACCATTAACCCAGCACTTCTAAATCCCCCACCAAACCATGTCCCCCAGCACCACACCTCCACATAAAATAGACAAGCCAGAAAATCTTGGAAGCACCTTTACAGCTCCCAGAGGCTCAGCAGAAGCTGATTTTCTTTACCCAGCATTTCTGGCTTAGGGGAACTTAACTGGGTGAAATCTCCCATTGCCCAAGCACAGGAGAGGGGATGTGGTGGGGTCAGTTCAGACCCAACTTCTCACCCTCCCTCAGAGACTCCAGTGTCTTTACATAGGTGAGACCTGGAGACACCACCACATACAGCTTCCAAGATCCTTTCTGGCAGCAAAATGAAGCTCAGAGTTCATGCACATGCAAAATGCAAAAGGTGATGATCCTGCACCACCTTCCAGCTCAGACTGCAGGCATCCCCCAGACATCTATACATCAGTAGAGTACCACCACCCTCCCAGATCCTGATGACACAGGACAGAACGAGCACATAGCCAGGATGGAGCCCAGAAAACACTTTGAATCACCAGAACACAGGGCTGCACCCTGAAACGATTTCAAGTCCTGTGCTCCAACTCCAAGTTGATATTACCTCCTTTATTCTCTGATGGCAGCCTGACCACAACACTGCTGTATTTTAGTTTCATCCCAAAAGCAAAAAAAAAGGGCAAGAAGCCTCTGAAAGCCCTCTGATGAAAGGCAGAGCAGCCTCCCGTGGCAGCAGATGATGCACGGCGTGTTGCTGCTCTCGGGGCAGGAGCGTGGGCTGCAGGGCTGCAGAGACCTTTTGATGATTTGTTTCCTGTCTTGTGCATTTTCCACCTGGGTTTGACATCGGGCTGTGGACCTTCCCTTCTGCCCCTCCAACTCAGCACAAGGGGATTCATTCTGCCACAAGGTCTAAATTTTCCCACGTGGATGAAATTTTCCCACGTGGACTGATGGCTTCAAGAAAAAACCAACTCTAGGGACTGTGTCCCCTTTTCCCACCATGGGATGTCCTTCCTGAAGCCCTGAAGAAATCCAGGGCTGCCACTCCCAGGACTCCCTGGCTGCCTCTGTGCACAGATGGTTGGGAATGGCTGGCTACAGGCAACTGTGCCTCAAATTCCAGTTCCTACAAGAACTATCATTTCTGTGTGCTATCAGTTACAAAGAGCACATTGGTTTTTCCCTTTGCTATTTAATCCTCTCAATTCCAGGGCCAGATCCCATAAAAATTCCTTCCAGTATCTACATCACAGAAACTCACCCAAACCTTAACAAATCACTTTTTGCAGGGCTTACCAGCCCTGCCTGCTGTGGAAGGCTGCACTCACTCCAGGTTGGGGCAGTGTATTTTGCCTCCATGATTTTCTTATGGCATTTTAATTGAGGTTGTGGCTCCCTAATTCCCAACCCAAAATACTGCGTGCCAGTACGATGCTCTTTTCATGAAAACCCATTTTTCTCACCCAGATTCAGCTGGATTTCACTAGGAAGTGGAGATAAAGAGCTCTAATTTCATATTTCAGTTTTAATGTGGGATCCTGCTAAGTAGGAATGATCTCTTCACCAGCCAGGTCTCTTAGATGGAACTAAGGACTATTCATTCATGAACTTTGCAAAATGTCATGTAATAAAAGAAAAAAAAATATAATGCATGGTGATACATCATATTATGTGATGATAATGACACAGACCTGAAAAAAAACCCAAAACACAAATTGGAATTTCAAGCATGCAACCATTGAATATGGCATTGTACACCCTCAGTGAGGTGAAAGAAAAGGAGAAAGACCATCAATATCCATGAGGATGACCCAAGACATAAGATGAGCAATGTGTGAGCAATGTGTGGCACTGTTCTGTTCCCTACATGCAAACTGATGATGCCAAAGTGCTCCCAGGAGCTCTGCCCTCACTGAGGCTCTTCACAGAGACACCAAACCTGGTTCTGCCACCATCACAACGGGGAATAGAGACCTCCTTCCCTCAAATTAAAAATCCCTGCTTTGTTGTGGGGTTCTTTTTGTGTGTAGTGCAAAAAAAAACCACCCTTCTGTCTCATTTTCCCAAACGTCCATCACCAGGAGAGCAGCATTCCCACAAACCAAGCCACCAGGCGCTGCAGATGCAGGGAGGTTTCACATTGCCTGGCCCAAACCCAGCCAGAGTGGGCCAGCGGTGAGGAGAGAGCCTTTCCCTCCCCAGATGTGTCCAATAAGGGGCAACGTGAAGCTCGGGCTGGCTGGGATCTGGCTCTACCCTTAAGCAGTGGCAGCGTTTGGCTCCTGCCATGGGAACGCCGCCGCTCTGGGCGCGGAAATCAAACCCTGCTGAGAGATCAAAACCTTCAGCAGAACCAGATGGCTGCACCCAGGGCAGATAATGCAAGCCTTAAGGGTGCAGGCAGCCCCTTCTGCCCCTCTTCCAGCAGAGGGGAAAGAGGATTTCTTCTTGCAGAAGGCCCCAGCTTGTGCTGCCTGCAGCGATGGGAAGGCTGCGATGGGGAAAAGTGGCACGTGGCAGTTAACTGGGGAAGGGGTTGTGGTGTGGAGGCATGCTGCACACTCAGGACCTGTGAATAACTGCACAAATGGCCAGAAATCTCCATTCCTTGCAGGAAAAACACCCAAGGAAAGCAGTGGCACTGGATCCTGCAGCACCCCTCTTCTCCTGTGCTGCTAAGAAGGCTCTGCTAGTCCTCTAAGTTATGTGAGACTAGGTAAAAGTCCTGGTATCTTAAAGGACACTCCAGCTCCCAATTCTGAGGACTGGTGTCTGTCTACTAGTCTGTGCTGCTCATGTCTAAGACAAGAGCTGGGATGTTGTGGGATGTGGAAAACTAATGACTATAAAAGTGATAAACAGCAGCAAGAGGCAGTCGGGTAACCTGAGCGTGCAAACCAGGAGGTAACGTTGGGATGGCAGATGGATTGTATGACATTTCCTCTACCTGGCCATGCCCAGTGGTACCAGGGAAGGTACAATCACCTCGAGAGACCTGCCTGTGCTCTGTGCTCAGTCTGCCAGGTGCTGTGCCAGCCCTGTTCCCACACAGTGTGGGTGGGGTGGGTGCTCACCAGGGGTCACGCACCCTGAAGTAAACCACGTTTGGGAGTGTGACACCAAGACACGTAGATCTGTTCCTCCCTTCCCAGGTTGTGTCTTTTGCTTCTGATCCATAGAAAGGAACAAGTGAGAGCCTGCTGCTGACATAGTGATGGATCACTTCGAGCAGAAGCTGCTGAGAGGGATGAGTGACAACCTCCCAGGACAGAGAGCTGGTGGCAAACCGCCCAACTGGCCAAGCTCCACTGCTAAAGAGGTGGAGTCGCAGTGCACAGCATGGACCAGTTACAGACAGTTTTATTGCAGCCATCTCAGGCCACAGGAAAAGTATTTTCTGGGAAATGCATGACCTAAGGAGACCTTCTCCACCTCCACCTCTGCCCAGAACTGCCATCAGCAGGGGCATGGGTGCATCACACAGCGTGACCCTGGGAGAGGGAGGCAGTGAGCAGGCTGGTATAAGCAGTGGCTGTCCTCCCAAAGACAGGCTGCAGGAGCTCACACTCCTTTGTGATGGCTTTGAAGCCCTCTTGGTGTCTCATTCACTGCGTACCAAACACTGTCCAGCCTTTTTTTATCAATAAATAGCAGCATCATTCTGAAGGAACAGGCAACTAGTCACAGAGAGCATGGGGATGGCATTGATTTACTAACAGTTGAAATTTCAGTTCAGATTGATTTCCATTAAACATGCCAAAGGGGGTTTTTTCTTCTTTTTTTTTTTCCCCTGAAAAAAGATCTCCTCCATGCCATGTGAGCTCTAAGAAATTCACCACTGAAACCAAGAACAAAGAATAACTACGCTTCAAAGTTATTTACTTCACGTTTCATTGCAGAGCTATTTAACTGCTTATACAGAGGAAACTGCTTCAAACTTTGTTTCTTATGTGCCACTTTCTTTGGAAGACTGTTGAAGTCACATTAGCAAAGCAAAAAAACCACTTTCAGAACGAGGGATCCCCTCGAACTCTTAGGTGATGCTAAAAAGAAAACAGAATAAATTGACCCTTATTCTTTCCCTCACCTCATGAAACCATATGGGAGCCTCTGGCATCCAGGGCACCCAGCCATCCTGGAAGAGCTTCTCACTTATTTGCCCCCTTTCTGTTCTCCAACCACAGCAAAACAAACCCAAGATTTCAATTCAAACCACTCCACAGTGCTGTGCACGACAAGCTGCAACGTTTGGGAGGGGGCCTGGGGAGGTGAAACCCAACAGCAGTTTCACCAAATGCAGCTGGGTACCAAGACTTGGGGGACACATTTTTGCCAGAGGAATGTTGCCTCACTTACAAAGGGCCATTCCTGTCCTCACCACCAACCCAACAGACCCAGGGGATGGCAGCTGGAGTGGGGCAGCACCACCATCCTCCCTTGTTTCCCAGCTGAGCTGCTGCACAGGAGGGAGGCTGGTCCTTGGGGCCACCCCAGGCTGTGTCTGGACACTGGTGGCTTTTATCTGTCTGGGAAAGAGCAGTTTTGTTCTTCTTCTTGATTTTGGGGCAAGGAGCACATGAGTTTCCCACTCAGCACCAAAGGCAAGTGTAGATGGAAGAGCCGTGGTATAACAACTCTGCAAAATGCTCATTTAGAGGGAGAAGGAGTTTTCTGCAATGGAAATATTTCCCTACTTCTTCCCTCACTATTCAACAAAAGATTTCTGATTCATGCTTCATTCAACTCTGCTGGCACTCCCCAAAGCTGTGTTATCTTTAGGTCACACTTCTTTAGGGCACTCTTGCAATCTGCAAAGCCCAAGCCCTGCCCCAGCAGCTTTTCTTCTCGGCTGCTTTGCAAACATTTGCCATATATCATTCATAATGCTTGTTCCAAATGTATGTGCTCCTTTCTGAAACTGCTGCCAAAAAACATCTGCAGGGGAGTTCCAGGCAGGCAGGTATGGGGATATGGAGCTTCCTGCTTGCAGGGAGTTTCTTCCCTGACTTTCCTCTGTGAAGTTTCATCCTTTGCATCGTGTCTTGACTTTTGAGGAACGGCGTCTGCTCTGAGTCACGTTGAGTGTCCATAGGGTACAAATATACCCAGTGGAAAACAATAACACATCTTAATTATCATTGCAATCCCTTCAGGAGAACCCAACCAACTTTATACTAAGATCCCATTAAACACAGATAGCTCCTGTGCAGCAGGAAAGGAAGACAAAATGGGGAGAAACCAAGTCATTTAATTGAAACTGCGTTATCTGATTGAAAAAATATGTTTCTGCAGCAGGTCTTTGGGGTAAGTTAATGAAGAGAAGGTTCCCAGGGTCCATGTGTGACTCTTTAGGCCACAGTAATCAAGCTGGGGTGCATTTCCTGGGGATTGGGAGCCAGCTGAGAGGAGCTGCCCTGCCTCGGGTCATTAAGCACAGCCAGCCAGTTATCGACTGCACCACTGTCGTTACTGCTAATATCCCTGGGCAGGGAAAAAAAAAAACACCTTGTTAAGCTCAAAGGGGGAGAGGCTGGAGGATTTTGCCCCTTATGCACCATTCCCGGAGCTCATATGATGTCAGGAGCCTGCACACAAACCTGCATACAAACCTTCACGTCATCTCAGTGATGCTGCAACGTATGTGACAACACAATTTGCAAAGCTGGGGTTTTTCACCCAAATAAACAGCTTGCCAAACTGAGGAACTGCTGGAGAGCATTTTCCCTCCCTGTGACCACTGGAAAGGGTGTTTGCTTTTGCTGTTCTACAGTCAAAATGACACAGTGTGTTCCCTTAAAGAAGTGCTGTAAGAACCTTCAGAAACGGCTTAGGAGAGGCAACAACTGCTAATTTAACTACACTTTTTTAGTAAATACCACAGTAAATAGACATAAATGTGCAGGGTTTAAATAGCGACAGCCCTAAGGCATAAGTAAATCATCTTTATCCTCTTTTAACTAAATGCTTTCTGAGGGGTAGGGAGGGTTTTGCACATAAATATGCATCTTAACAAATATTCAGCAGAACCCTTTGAATTTATGTCCTGCTTATGCAAAGAGAAAAAGGAGTCTTCCAGTTCCCAAGGCTTCCAGAGACAAGGGAAACGGTGAGGAGTGAGGTTGTATGTTAGGAAAGCTGCAGAAAATAAATGTCCTCTCTGGTCCCAGCCTGGTTCCCACCGAGACCAGGGGACCTGCCAGGGCTGGACCATAGCGGGATGGATGATGTTCACCTCTGTGAGCTGCTGGGGGAACTGTGCCCAACCTGCAGATGGTATCAGCACATGTTCTCTGCGTCTATCAGTGTGAAATCTAAAGTGATTCACAGCCCAAACATCACTCCTCGGGCTATAATTAAGCAGAAGTCTTGTTGCTCGTTTGCAATTTGATTTTAGGAAAGAGGAGTGATGAGATTGGGGTTGGAGTCTTAGAGCAGCTTTGATGGGAGCATATTCTCCCTACAGAATCACAGCCAAAAACTGCAGGAGCAGTTCCTTAAACATGCAAAGCCATTTACACTGAGCCTTATCCTTCTTTTAGCATGTTTGTATTTATCTTTAACAAAGTAAAACAACGATTCCCAAACAAAATTATAATGCCTGGTACTTAAGCAAGTCATTTGATCCTGTCATCTCCCCAAGCGTTCTCCTCACTCCCACCACTCCCAGCCCAAACTTCCGATGAGGGAAGAGGTGCAGGCACCTCTTGCTGTGCAGAGGGCAGCTACTGCTGCCCCATGAGCTGCCCCCAGGTTGGGTATCTCTGATGGAAGCACCTCTGCACATCTGCAGGGGTTTTCACCAGCTTGGTTTTCACCAGCTCTTCAAAGTACATCTCTGTTGTTACCCTTGCTAGGGAAGCTTGTTAGGGGGGTGGTGAGGTTTTGGAGGAGAAAGCTCATGGAGATTTTAGGAAGAGGACCCAAGTCTTATTTCTGTTGTTTGGAGATCTATCTGCCTCTACTCTCTGGTTTCCAACAGGGTGCACCATGGCTCACTTCTGCCAAAGGAAGGGCACTTCTCAAGGCTCTCTCTGCAGATGGTGGACTGAGACCCCTCCAGAGAGCCAACACACTGTTGCAGGATGCTCCATCAGGCTGTAGCCAGAGAGGGACCATCAAGGACTGAGTGTGAGGAGCTGGAAACTAAGCATTGCATGCAACCCAAGTCTAGGACACTCATTTCTCTGTACTGAAACAAACAGGCAGGCCCAATGGCTCAGGGTGGGGGGTTGTTAAACAGATGCTCAGCCCCCAGTAAACTGTGGTGCAGTGTGAGACCCTCAGCTCCATTTGGTGTCAAGGATGAACACATCTCAACAGAAAGAGTGAAAAGATCTGAAACCCCATCATGTCTTAAACTTCACAAATGTAAAGGGCAACCAGAGACTTAGAAATATAGGTGCAAGCAAAAAGAAAGAGAGGTGGGAGGGAGCTTTAGCTTGGAGAGCCCCTGGCTCCAGAGCTCTGGGTGTTTACCAGTGCTGCTGGATGCAGTCTCCAGCCTTGCACCTCAAAACCTGAGTGCAGTCCTGTGGCCTCTCAAAACTCCTGGTGTGAATTATCTGTCCTACAGCAAAGCCTGCTGATAAATCAGTCACAGAAAGCCATTTTCTTTCTGAAGTGCAGTAATTGTTGCAGTTTCTCAGTGTGCCCATGAGGGCTGGGTTTCTCATTAGCATCTCAGCCAGCTGAAAGATGTGTAAACAGGTGTAGCTACAGAATTTCCTACTGGGTACACATCTGAGGAGGCTCCAAAGCATAAATTACTCTTTCCAGAGTCAGTTTTAAATCACGCTCACTAACAGCCATCTCCTGCCCTTGATCATTGCTCCTAGGATGGCAATAGGAGGTTCACATATGGTTTGAGTGAAGCAAGGCCTTCAATTGCTCCACATCCACCTGTTTCACATTGTGTCATAGGTATGTGCTTAAGCATTTCATTAACATCTCCCTTTGCCAACGTTAACCCAAGCCATGCTAACTCCACACAGGCAGCTAGAAGCTGGCAGCAGAGATGCAACGTGCACCCACACCTGGTGCATTTTGGAGGCAGCAG
>NW_008581067.1:0-8281 GCF_000691845.1 Merops nubicus | reverse complement strand
GCTGAGGACTGGCTGCTTGGTCCTATTGAAATACAAACTCCATGGACACACGACCTGGGCAGCTTTGAAGATCCAACTCTTTGGAGCTGTACAGCTTCTGGGCAGCTTTTCAGTCCCTTGTGAATCCACACACTCTGCTGCAGGTTCTCCACTGCGTTCAATCTCACTTTCTCCAGGGGCATATCCACGTTGCTGTTTCCTCCTTGCCAGAGCAGAGCTGCACCCCATCTCCTTTATTTTGTGAGGGGGGAGGGTCCTTGCTATTTTGCAATTGCTTTAGGAAAACCAATACGGTCTCTCTGGCTGAAAGAGCCACCCATCATCACTCTGCCTTTGTTTTCCAAGCAGCAATGTTAACCAGCAGCACAGCTCTGAAGCTCCACCGGGAGCCAAACAGGTTTTAGCATGTTTTTTCATCTCATTCTTTCTGTCTCCTTTCAGTTGGAAGCTCAACTGTCAAGATTAAACCATCCACCTGTGTGGTATATACTCCAGCGTGGCTGAACTTGATAGATCTGCACAGTTGGATTCTGCAGCAGAGATCATAGATCTAAGACGTACACATTGAGAATAGTCTACTAATCTTCCCTTCCTCCACTCCCCCCCACCAAAAAAAAAAAACCCCAAACATGTGTTTTTCCTTACACTGCTTTCTTTTTAAGGTATCTCCTGTCAGCAATGTCATGATGGGAATTTGCAGGGGAAGTTTTTGCAAAACTATATTTCTGTCGTTACCTTGTGGCTCTCACGCAGCATCTTACAGCAGTTGAGGAGAGAAACGTGTAAAAAATTGTTTGCAAGGGAAAATAAAGAGAAAAATCAGCCATGCAAGATGCCAGCAGAGTATTCTGGGCCTGAAACCTCAGCACATCTTGGAAAGCGTGAGCTCCTGTCCAGAAAAAGGGAGGGAAATGTATTAACGGCACAGGGTAAAGTGGGCACAAGCCCCAGGTCGTTCTGCAGGGAAACCTGAAGATAAATGCATCTGCACAGAGGGTTTGGTGCTTAAGTAGTTTAGAGCAAGACAAACATCTTCACACTGCTGCCCTCCTTCCACAGGAAAACATGACAGAAATGACACAAGCTACTCAAGGACCTTAAATTCTCCCTGAGAGAAACCTTGACACTCAGCCACCTTAGATCTGGGCTTGGAGTAACACATATTTCTCAGCCTTTTCCTCCAGGAGGTGCTTTTTCTGTGTTATTTTCCACTGTTGCCATCATACCACCTGCTATTTTATTTCAGTTGCAAAATCTGGTGCCTTCAAGTCCACCTTCAAACTTAGATTACAATGCTCCATGGCATCCAGTCATGTCCCCGACCTTCTTTCCATTCCTCAAACCAGGCTGTTGCCCCTTTATCTTTTATTCTTACCTCATCTGTTGAACAAATGTCACAGCCCCAGTTATTAGAAATATTTGAACCTGACAGCTGCAAATGCTCAAAGGCAACTCTACGTGCACCGAGCTATAATTAGGGGGAGCGTTTAATTTTGTTTTTCAATCACTGAGATCCAGTATTGGAATCTCCTCAGACACAGACAATCAATACAGACAGTGTGACTTAGCAAGCTTTACGGTCATTTATTTCCCATGTATGTAAGGATAGTTAATACACCCTGCCTGCAATGACATATGTTGTGCTGCACGAGGAGGGATTTTGCCTCACCGAAGCTCAGACCGTGGTACATCCACTCATGGCAACTTGAGCAATGATCCACGCTGGCTGCAGCAGGCAAAAACTACCCCTTAGTGAGCAGGGACTACAGGCTTGGGCTGAAAAATAATTAGCAGATAATAACTAGCTAGGGATTGCTGCAGGATGCATTAAAAACATCAACTGGAATCTCTAACATTGCTTGAAGTAGGCACCTCTCACCACTCCTATCTTATGGAAGACAGCTAATTTGCTTAAAGGAGGCATCAGGAATGAGGTTGAAGTCTACCAACTCCAGCCTCACAGCTCATTATTCATTATCCAAAGTTAGGTTTTCCTTGGTGTTTGCAACAAATAGATATTTCTAATTGGTTGTGCCTCCTGCACGTTGATTTCTCTAATTAGGTGCAACCTCCTCCAGAGCTTCAGACCACCCCCTCCCCAGCTTTGTCATGCAATAAATCTAGGGGATTCTTCATCTTCCCTTCCTCAGTGGCCAAAGAGGAGCCACGATGCTTGAAGCAGAGCGTCTCCAAATGGCCCATCCTCAAACAATCCACATCAAACCTACCAGGAGTCCCTAGTTTCCAACCCACCAGGTTCTTCTGAGGAATCCTGTCAGACCTGGGACTTCACAAGCATCTATCTGGTCAGCTCTGCTTCTGCATTCCTGACTGATGCAGCTGCACGTGTTGCTTAAAGTTACTGTGGGTTTCTAATTGTGAGATTAATTAGTTTATTGGAGGAGAATACATTCGGAGTAATAAAAGAAAGAAGATGAAGAAGCAGCAGCCTATAAAATCATTATACCCTACTAGTTTTATTGATATGGATTAGGAGAAATAGCTGGAAGACAGAGAACGAATCATATTTAGCTCAGGTAATAAAATTATATGAGCTGCCATTTTCATAATGTTAAACAAGACCTGAGGGAAGCTTAACTCAAAAAGATTACTCAGGTGGATTCTTTTCCTTTGGAGAACATGAAAGATTATTGTAAATGTCTTTTCCTGCAGCCAGCCTCTTCAAACACAGCCACAAGAAATTAGCCAAATGCTGGTTTTTCACAAAGTGGCCTGACTCACCCAGGATTGTGGGGAAGGAGCCCTTGTTGCTGCCTCCCTTTGGAACGGGGCACAGGGATGCTCTTTCTGCCCATCAGAAGTTTGGGCATGGTTGTGTTGTGCTGCTCTCCTGCTCCTCGTGGCTCAGGCACCACAGAGCCTGGCTCATGGGACACTGCTGGCATTCCTGGCTGTGGGAATCCTGCTCATGGGCAGCTGGGGGATAAATATGCAATATTTTATAGGGATATTAAGATACATCATCGAGTTACTGATCTGGGAACAGGCACCTGGGGTTTGCAAGCAGCCAGGTAACACCTCCAGGCAAGGCTCTTTCTTCTCCCCAAAAGAGGAGCACCTACAAGCAAGGCACAAATGTGGAGAAGGAGATAGTAATCCCCCAATGCCCTCCCAGCTCATGCTGCTGTCGCTGGCTCCCAGTGGTTCTAATTCATTTAACAAAGCTGGGACAAAACCTTGAGTAGAATGCATCTAAGATGGGTTGAAATTAGTGGTTTGACCCCCAGAGACTTTGCTGCAGAGTATCACACTTGGTTTGGACCATATTCTGTTAAAATGCTCCAGTGAAGCTTTTGGTTTAGGTATTCTAGTCTTTAGCAGAAGTTTAACTGCATACCAAGCTTGGAAAGCAAGTCTCACCTCTTCTGAGAAGAAGCTGATGATTTAGAAAGCAAAGTGGGGGAAAAATAGAGACTTTTCTGTGCTGGAAGCAGGAGGTTTTCCCAAACAGTCATTGCCCTGGGCTTGGGAATTTGTTTTGGTTTTTACCTTGATGTTCACTAGCTGAAAGCACGAAGATCCAAAGCCTATGATGAGAGCAATAACCATTCCGAGACATTTATAAATGACCCTCTTAACTGTTTATGAGACATTATCTGAGGTAAAGCAGAGTAGGAGAAATAAACTTGAAGTAGGAAGAGCTGGCTCGCCTCCCAGATGGAGCATGATAAAGCACCAGTGTCAGTGTTTCTTCTCAGTTTTATGGCAGCCTTTAACTGCTTGGTGTTTAGGATTTTTTATCAGAAAACGGAAAGGAGAAGGAATGGATCCAAAGCAAAGAGGTTTTCACAAACAATATTCTCCAAATGACTTTATGTGAGCAGATACTGTGTTATCTGGCTAGCAAGATAACACCATTTATTTTTTTACTTGCCACAACAGCCTGTTGCTCAGATTCCCAGTCCTGGTATGTACAAGGAATTCCTGAGCACAGCAATAAATTTTCAAAGGGATCTGGGTGACCCCACTGCTTCTTTCCTATTAGAAAGTATCCTGAACAAAGTTAATCTCTGGTCAGATTTACCTCATTAAATAGATTTCTATTCTCTCCTTTAAACTGTGTTAGTTTCTGGTTCCCAGATCTAGCAAAAGTCCCTGAATTTTGTTCATCTCTCACAAAAGGTTAATGAATGGCCCTTCGTGGAACCATGGGAATGGGAGAAATTCATTCCACAGAAAGTTCTCCTGGAAGTGGAGATTGCATTAAAACGACTACATTCAAATTATTTTTTTCTTAACCCAAAACATAAATCATCTTAAATAATTTTTCAACGCCCCTTCAAATAATTTTCAACACTACCTTGAGGGAAAAGGGTAAACCTCAGTTGTTCCTGTTTGCTCAAATTTGAAAATGCAAGATAAAAATCAAAGCGTGCCCAAGCTGTACCTGGAGGAAAGGTAAACAGAAACAGAGGGCTCTCCACAGAGATTTCTGCTCTTAACCACCTGCTTTAGGCAGCTCCTCAGCAAGGAAGGGCCTAAAACGTGCAACAAGGCTCCAAAAGTAAAGTTATATCAATGAACTGTAGGCATTCAGTTATGAAAGCATGATCTGGTTTGTTAGTAAAACAGGAGGCATTAAACCATCACATTTATAAGGCTGGTGGTGGGACCTTGACTGGCTTCTATCACCTGATGATTCTGATCTACTCCTTGGTTATGAATTAGCAGAGCCACTGGATTTACCCAACATCATTCTCTGTAGAAGACATAATCATCAGGTCTAGGAGGAATAAAACACAAGTGAATACTCTTTATTGAGCAACTGCTCTTTGTTCAGAACACCCTACAAGGAAAATCTCCTCTTTATCTTAGACATATTTATATCGGATGAAAAGCTTCATTTTTCTCTATTCCAGTTTCCTAAATATTATGAAAACTTTACTGAAAGAGTTGTCAAATTCACAGACTGAAGAGAGATTTGATAAACTAAAATGTCTAGATCCATTTAAAGAGCATTTTTCTCATGCTTCTGCAAGAACTTGGAAATATATCAAACAACATTCATGAAAGAAATCTGACAATTAGGGGGGAAAAAATTTAAATACTTCAGAAATAGAAGACTTCAGATCATCCTTTGCAAAACAAGAGGATTTTACTTTTCCAGCCCACCAGTGCTGACAGCACCTCCTGGTCATGTGCTGTGAAGTGCTACCAGGACCAAGGGATGGGCACCAGGAGGAGTGGAGCTGGGAGAGGCACTGGAAATCCTCCGAACCTTCTCAGAGTGAAGCTGAAATCAGTTCATGAAGACAGAGCCAAAGAGTCAAGGTTGAGCTCAAGCTGCAACCTGACATCAACTTGTCCATCCTGGCAAGCACTGGGTCAACCTCGTGGGCTGCCAGGGTGGCCAGGCACACCCAGCCCACCAAGCAATGCCAGAGGGACCAGCCTGCCCCAAGGCTCCACAGCCATATGGAAACATCAGGGGTCCCTGTCAGTGCCCAGCAGGCAGGGCCAACCAGGCACCAGATGCTGGAAATCTGGAAAGCCTGGGTAAATGTGTAAAATCCTCTAATTCCACTGGTATAAAATTTCCAGGCAGAAAAGAAAGATGTGTCCAGGGAAACCATGCAACTGCCTGAACTTCAAGCTTTCAATTCCAGGGATTTCAGAAAGCCCTGAATCAAAATTTCCACTGACACCATTTTAAAATACACCCTCCCCAGCCAGCAGGAACCCAAATGGAGAGCTGAGTACTGCTGAAATCCACTGCAAGTTAAAAAAGTCAGAATGGTTTTGGGTATCAAGGAGAGGAAAGTGATCTCACTCCTGTGGTTGCAGGATTTCCCTGCAGACATATGATCCTGCAGGACTTTACATCTTCTCCCCAGGCACAACCCCACCAGCCCACCACACATCCCACTCTATTTTCTCTCACGTTGAACCAGAACTACTCCATGCCATGTTACAGCACTTAGACCCCATTTTTCTTTTTTGTTCTCACTTTCTAGTAGTGTTTTTCTCCAGGTAAGAATCAGGTTCATGACAATGTTTATGTACACTGCCTCTTCAAACAGAAATAACTAGGAATACTCCTTCCTACCACACTTTTTAGCTGCCTCAGAGAGTGAATAAGTTGTTCTTCCAAGACCAACTGTCCAGTAAGAGGTTAAGAACCAAATTTCACTAAGAATTTAAATTGCAATTCTGCTGCCTTCATTATTTACTGGTAGAATGAAACATAGCATCCAAGTGCAAAGCAGGCAATAAATCCATATACTTAACACAATCCCCTGCCAAGTAAACCCCAATATCTGCTTTAGAGTAGAGCCCAATGGCTGCAAACATTATTTTAAGCATCTTAACACGTCTCCATTGAAAGATGAGGTATTTTGTTTGAGATCTGTGAGCTTGCTCCAAGCAAACTGATGCCTCTATGAAATATGTCACACCACCCAAAGCCTGTTGCTTGGGAATCAAAAGTGTGATGGCCACTGAGACCAGGGCACCTCGTTTGGAGCAACAACACAAGGTCCATCTCTTCTGTGTTTGACTTGGTTTCTAGCTTGTGTAGAATCAGAGAATCATCACAGAATCAGAGAATGGTTTGGGTGGGAATTTGTGTGGGGAAGGGACTTTTAGAAGTCATCTAGTCCCACCCCCCTGCCCTGAGCAGGGATATCTGCAGCTAGAGCAGGTTGTTCAGAGCCCCTTCCAACCTGACCTTGAATACTTCCAGGGATGGGGCATCAACCACCTCTCTGGGCAACCTGGTCTCACCACCCTCAGCATCAAAAATTTCTTCCTTATATTCATTCTAAATCTCCCTTTCTTTAGTTTAAAACCTCTTGTCCTGTTGCAACAGGCCCTGTTAAAAATATTGTCCCCATCTTTCTCATAGACCCCTTTCAATACTGAAAGGCCACCAGAAGGTCTCCTTGGAGGTCTCCTCAGAGCCCAACTCTCTCAGCCTGGCCTCACAGCAGAGGGGTTCCAGCCTTCAGATCATTTTTGTGGTCTTCTCTGACCACTCCCCAAGAGGTTCATGTGTCTCCTGTACTGAGGACTCCAGAGCTGGACACACTACTCTAAGTGTAGGTCTTGCTTGAGGATATCTGCACCACAACCCTTTGCAGAGACCAGACATCTGTCCCAATACAATAAAGTTAACCTCCATTAAAAAAGGAAAAAAAGACTTTAAAATCTCTTTTCCAACATGCTGCAACTGAAGAATTTTTGATCAACATCATCCAGCACAAGCATAAGGAAGGGTTGTTGGACATGGAGCTGTTATTATCCACTTAGGGCAAAATGAAGGAGGGTCTGAGATACAGGGAGCTGCTCACAGATTGATGTAGAGAAGAGTAACTTGTAAAATAAAAATAGGCCTTAAAAATAAAATAGCTTGACAAGGAAATGCTTGAGCTGTCTCAAAGAGATTTATTTATACTTTTTGGCAAAGACCACGTTTTAATTGGGGTTATTATTCACATGAGCCTGGAAGTCTATAATATCCAATAATGCAGATAATCTGACACCAAAACATGTCACAGCCCACATTGTATTTGCATTTGCCAGACATGGAATCCCATAAATTGTTATGTCTGATAATGGTCTGCAGTTGAATGGATGAGACTTTAAACAATTTGCAGGGGATTATGGATTTCCACATACAACATCCAGTCAGGAGGATTCGTAATCAGATGGTCTAGTGGGAAAGGGAATTAAGTCTCCAAAAGCAGAGCCTGGCCTGAGGCTCTGCTGACCTTGAGAACAGCACCTTTAAAACATGGACCATCCTCCATAAGGAGAGCCTGGCAGCCTCAGCTTCCAAACTCCTAAGGAAAGTAGAGCTGATCTCAATGTCTAGGAAGAGAAAGCACCAATCTTCTCACAGCTTCAAGATGCAACATCTAGGATGTGCAATTTACTGTGGGCATGATGCTGCTCAGGGAAAAAGGGGATTAAGATGTTATGGCAGCTGCTCATGTTTCCTATGAAGTTCAGAGCTCATGGAGGGGGACTCTCAGGAGGAAGCAAGGGGCAACTGCAACCTATTTCCCTGGGAAATGGGAACCTGAGATGGAAAAAGAGTTAGCAGAGGCACTGCAGGACCAAAGACCAACAGCAGCAACAGGGGTGTAAATGCTCCTCAAGGCAGGAGCCCAAACACCCAGAACTCCTGAAAGATTTCGTGGGCTCTGATACAATAGTCACTGTCAGCATGCTCCTGACCAGGACTGCAGCACGTGTGGGGCACACAGGAAAATCTTCTGGTTGGTAAAAAGCAGGGAAGGTTGAGTAATCCAGAACTGGC
>NW_008581066.1:42543-51971 GCF_000691845.1 Merops nubicus | reverse complement strand
GCCCCGTGGGCTGAAGCTTCACTACCCTGTGTAGCTTTTAAAGCAAAGCCACGCTCTGAGAAGGAATCCAGGGAAAAGAAACAGCCAAGGCCAGCGAGCAGGAGCCAAGGGAGGACACAAAGGAGCAATTAGAGCTTCAGCCTCTTCCTCAGCTCGAGCACATCTCAGAGCTTTAGGTCTCCCCAGCGGAGGGGAGGTAACGGGACAGAGTTGCTCAAGAAGCCAAAAGAAACAATAGTGTCCCAGCTCCTCTATTAGTCACCAGAAATCGAGTTATGACTAGACTCAGCAGGGCTCAGAGAGAAGAAAAAGTGGTGACTTCACACTGGACCAGACTTTTTAAAAGCAATTTTTTTCCTTTTTTTTTTCCAGAGACTCCATCACCACTTATTAAGAGCGTTTTAGGTAGGAGGGTGCCAAGAGGAAAGGGGTTGGGGGGAGGGGAGGAAGGATAAACCCCACATCTAAAAGCAGGATGGTGGTGGTTAAAACAAAAAAAAAAAAAACCAATAAAAAGATTCCTGTTTGAATATTTTATTCTTAAACATGACAAACTTCCTCCAGAGTGTTTTCACAAGGACCTGCGCCTGCTCTACACGGCCCGGTGCAGCCTGTAGAAATGTGGTCTGGTTTGCAAGACATGAATGAAAAAGACCCAAAAAAAAAAAAACCAAAACAAAACAACAAAAAAAAAACCAAACCCAAACCCAAACGAGAACAACAACGACAACAACAACAGAAGAACCAACCCCAACACAACACCAGATTGCTGGAACAGCAGCAGTATGTGGAGGCAACCCCGGCAAGGGCAGGGCACCCCCCCTCTGGGGCAATGGCAGGAGCTGGAAGGAGCAGAGGTGCTGGACCCGGTCGTCGGCCTTTTCCTTTGGGTTTTTTTGTCACTTTTGGGTCGTGGTGGGAGTTTCCTACCTGCTGAATTTGCTCTACGGAGGGTTTCCTTCCTCCTCCTCCTCCTCCTCCTCTTCCTCTGGCTTTTGCAGCCTGCTCGGTCCTCCCGGCTCGAGCTCCTGAGGATGAATGTAAACAGCTCCCAGCCCGTCTCACCCACCGTGGCCCTTCCAGCTCGAGCTGGGAAGGCAGAAAAACCCTCCCCCCCTCCCTCCCTCCCTCCCCTCTCCTCCTTTCCTCAGCGTGCAGAAGCAGGAGTGCCTGGGTAGGACAATTTGGACACGACAGTCTGTCTCCTCCCGCTACCGCCTGGGATGCTCTTGCTAGTGCAACATAAAAGCAGAGACCCACACCTCTCTCAACAAGCCTCCTGTGAAGATCACAGAGCAGAGAATCAGTGCAGTAATACTTGAAATACTGAGACAAGGCAGCCCCCAAGAGCCTTTTTTTTTTCCTTCCTCGCCACGCTTGGTCAGCTAGCTTGGGCTTTTGTTTGGGATCCGAGTCTCCAACGCCAAGTCACAGAAGACAAACTGTGCTTCCAGCTTTCACATCTAGGAATAAATAGCTCTGGATCAGTTTTCTTTACGGCCGGATTACAGAACCCCCTGAAATACTGCTAGGCTCCTGGACAGCAGCACGGTGCAGCCCCGTGAGTCTCCCTGGGACCTTCCTCTGAGTTCCTCTTAAGAGGCTGGAGCATCTCCCAGGCGGATGGCCCCGAAGAAAGTGGTGTGCTTGCTCATGTTGATGGAGATGTCAGCGTGGACCATCTTGACGGCGATCTTCTGCCTGGCTTTGAGGAGGCACACCCCGGCCGTGTAGCAGGTGTTGAAGTTGGTCTTGCCCGTCTCGATGCTGCGAGTGCACTGCAGGAAGGGTTTCTCATCCACCACCACCTCGTAGCTGGCGAAGTCTGTGAAGTTGATGTAGTACACCTGAGGTGAAGCAGGGAGGAGAGAGGGGTCAGGGGGCGCGTGGAACGCGTCCGCGTTCCTCTGGGGGTGTGCGGCTAAGGTTCCTTCTGCTGATCTCAGCCCTGGGATGGCCCTACTCGTGGGAATTTGGCTTGTTTGAGGCAGGAAGGACCCCAAGCCAATTAAGCAGGAGGGAACTCAGTCCTCCACACCGACACCAGCATGCAAGCAGCTGTGAATCCACTAAGGCTGAGCTACGAATCTTCCCTTCACACCCTGCTTGGGACAGGAGAAACCACAAACCTGCACGGGCCTGGTTACAAAACCACCTAGACAACCCTAGCAAAGAGCTTTTCATCCAACCAACAGGCAAAGATTTTAACTGAAGTCCTCTTGTCACTTACCTGGCCAGTCCTGCTTTCTGGGTCCCATGAGCCTCCTTTAGGGTTGACATCAAAAAAGCCCTAAGATGCACTGGGAGTTGACACCTTTGTAATGGGACGTGAGGTGCTTTGAAAGGCAAGAGCTACTCCAAGGAGGACACTCTCCCAGCCTCCCCAGCTTGGCTGCAAAGGACCTCAGAGTGTCTGTGCTGGTTCAGACCTAGCCCCTGAGTCCTTAGGACTCCATTACTCGTGACTTAACCAGCTCCCACACGCTGACTCTGAAGACCTGCAAGATGCACGAGAAAGACCTGGCCAAAGAGAGAAGCTGGTCCCAGGTCGCTGCTTCTTCCTGACAGAAGCAACCCAGCCCCTTTTGGATGCCATCTGCTGACTCTCCTCAGCCTACACCCTGCAGCTCCAGAAGCTACCCCAAGACTTCTGGCTCCTCTTCTTCCCTGAGGGACTACAAGCGACCAAGGCTTCGGAGGCACAACGGTGTGGCCAGCAATGAGCATGGAGCACTCAGGAGATAATTACACTCTGGCTGATGTAGAGTGGTTTTTCCTGTCCCCATCCAAACCAGCTCCGTGGAAGAGCACCTAAGGTGACATCCACAGCCCACTTGAGCCAACCTGGTACAGTCCCAACTGAGGAGAGGCAAATCATGAGCAGCAGGCAACGTCAGAAGCCTGGAGCAAGGTGGAAGTTGCTTGATTGTGGTTGTCACCCAGAAAATCTCACGTCTTGCTAAATTCTGTCCCAGAAGCTGATCAGTTTTTGAAGTCCACGGGTGGGGGGACACCCTGAGTGCTCTGGAAGGGCTGGGTGAGCTTTGCAGCTCGTGGCCTGTTCAGAGACCTGCGAGGCGCCGGGGGCAGCGTGTCAAATGCCAGCCCATCTGCTTTTTAGTTGAATGGGGAGAGGAAAAGACGTCTTAATTAGCCAGGTACTAAATTAGAATGCAATAACCTGTGGCTCTGTGAGGCCCTTTGGATGGCAGCAGGTCCATACATCCATCACTGCTCCCAGCTGAAGCAGCAGCTGGGCCACCCCCCTGGCCCCGAGCGCTGGCGTCCTGCTGCTCTGAAGCCACACCAAGAAGGTGGAGGAGGCAAAAGGGAGTTACCTGGGGCTGGAGTTTGGCTCAAGCCACCCTGGCCAGGAGTCCTGGGCTTAACAAAGAGTGGCATGGCTTCCCAAAGAGCAGGAGCTGTCGGGGTTTGGGTCTGAACATCTCCATTACCAGCCCGGAGCCCAGCGTCCTGCTGGGCCCTTGGTTCTGCAGGGAGCTTTAGGTGGGGGTGGTGATTGACTGCCCAGAGCATTAAGGGTTAAAAAAAGCCCTTGGTTGGGCGTGTGTCTCCAAAACTAGGACGTCAGGCGTGACCCCCTCCTGCTTCCAACCTCTAAGGTCTTCCTGGGACACATCTCCTAGAGCAGGAAGCGGTTAAAAGCACAGACAAGTTCTTGGCATTTGGCAGTTGTCTGGAGCCCTCTGGTGGTTCATGCAAGGCTTCCATTGGAACACAAGAATAGGAGTTAGGCCCAGGACCGTACTCACTTCTACCTGACTATAGATGAAGTATGTGCCGTCCACCAGTACCTCCAGCTCCCCACTGCGGGCATGCAGCTTAAACACCTTGGGGTTCATAGTGATGCGAGACCAGTCATTGAGGACTCCACCTGAAAGATCTCAGTATGAGAAAACGGCAGTCACTCAGTACCCGTCAGGATGAGGAGCGTGGGAGCACAGAAATACAGTGACATTGCAAAGTCTACACCCTCCCCCACAACCCCTCAGCTGCAGGAGTCAAGGAACGGGGTGAGGAGAGGCCAGAATTAAAAGTTCTGGTGCTTCGGTTGAGGCTCCTCTCCACAGCTTCAAGTCCACCACCCCTCGCTGCTGGGCACCCCTTCTGCTCAGTGCCCAGCACAACGGGTTGGTGTCTCCACCTCTCCTCATCCAGAGTCATTCTAGACCTTGAAAAAGGGTGTAGGGCCCTTTGATCTGGAGGAGGATGGTGCCTTTCCTCATCCAGAGCCATTCTAGACCTTGAAAAGGGAGGTAGGGCCCTTTGATCTGGAGGAGGATGGTGCCTTTCCTCATCCAGAGCCATTCTAGACCTTGAAAAGGGAGGTAGGGCCCTTTGATCTGGAGGAGGATGGTGCCTTTCCTCATCCAGAGCCATTCTAGACCTTGAAAAGGGAGGTAGGGCCCTTTGATCTGGAGGAGGATGGTGCCTTTCCTCATCCAGAGCCATTCTAGACCTTGAAAAGGGAGGTAGGGCCCTTTGATCTGGAGGAGGATGGTGCCTTTCCTCATCCAGAGCCATTCTAGACCTTGAAAAGGGAGGTAGGGCCCTTTGATCTGGAGGAGGATGGTGCCTTTCCTCATCCAGAGCCATTCTAGACCTTGAAAAGGGAGGTAGGGCCCTTTGATCTGGAGGAGGATGGTGCCTTTCCTCATCCAGAGCCATTCTAGACCTTGAAAAGGGAGGTAGGGCCCTTTGATCTGGAGGAGGATGGTGCCTTTCCTCATCCAGAGCCATTCTAGACCTTGAAAAGGGAGGTAGGGCCCTTTGATCTTCTGGAGGAGGATGGTGGTGGGGACGTGGTTTTGGTGTCAAACACTCCAGTAGGAGAACAAGCTCAGCTTAGTGTCAGGAGAAGGTGAGCTGGTGTCACCACGCTGCTCCCCAGAGCTGGACACAGACCAGCTTCACCTTCTCCTGAAATATTGGAGTGTTTGACACCAAAACCACCTCCCCAGCATCATCCCTCCTCCAGAGCAAGGATGCTCCAGCACTTGCAGCTCAACACCCATCCTGTGAGGTATTTATTAACGTTCCTTAATTGGCCTGAGAGGCCAGGGCTGGTTTCTCACACTCTTTTTGGACGTCCAGCCACAGATCCCAAATCCCAGCTGTGATTCTAACAGCTCTTCTTGAGGTGCCTCCTAGAGAGCCACTCTTCATGGCCCTTGTCAAAGCTTTGTCACTGGTGACTTCCCTGGCACCAGGCAAGAAACTCTGCAGCAAACTTGGGACCAGAGCCAATCCTCCAAAAAAAAGATCCTCAGCTGACATCACCCAGGCCTTGGGACCATTAAATCCCATCTCCTACTTTCCAACCCATTTATTCCCCTCCCCACACCTCTCACATTCTCAGCAGGAGTGTCATGATGGAGCTTTCACCCTCAATTTAAGCCTTGGGATCACCCCTAGGAGGAAACTACACCTTGGGATCACCCCTAGGAGGAAACTACACCTCAGAGCAAGAGGCAACAGTCAAAATTCATGCACAGCTACAGTCCTGCCCTTTCTCCCAGGACCTGTCTGTGTGTGGAGCCCAACTCGAGGTCACACAGTCCCTTTGAATTCTGGTGTTCCTTGATTTTTAACATTCTTGAGCTTGTAATGAACATTAATTTAACAAATACTTTCTCATCACGTTTCCTAAGGTTTTTTAAAAGCCAAAACAACCACCAAGGATGGAATTGGGTCGTGTCACGCCACGTTAACCCCTGACTGGGGGGCTCAGCAGGGTCAGGGGTTTATAGATCCACCACCTCTGGTGCTAGAGCCCATGGAACAACTGACAGCATGAGCAGGTCCAGGGGACACACCTCACCATGAGCCTTGTTTGGGGCCTCACTCCCAGAAGGACCTTGAGGGGCTGGAGCGTGGCCAGAGAAGGGCAACGGAGCTGCTGGGGAAGGGTCTAGAGGCCAAGTGTGGGGAGGAGCAGCTGAGGGAGCTGGGGGTGCTGAGCCTGGAGCACAGGAGGCTCAGGGGAGACCTTCTGGCTCTGCACAGCTCCTGACAGGAGCCTGGAGCCAGGGGGGGGGCGGGCTCTGCTCCCAAGGGACAGGATAAAACAGCCTCAGGTTGCCCCAGGGGAGGTTGAGGTTGGAGCTGAGTAACAATTTCTGCCTCTTGAGGGCTGCCCAGGGCAGTGGTGGAGTCCCCACCCCTGGAGGGGTTCCCAAACCGTGGAGATGTGGGGTGAGGGACACAGGGCAGTGGGGACCTGGCAGGGCTGGGGGATGGTTGGACTGGATGATCTTAAAGATCTCTTCCAACCAGACCAATTCTATGACTGTAAATCCAGCTCTTCTCCTCCCAGCCTTCACCTCCTCTGCTTTCCAGCTCCCTGCCCTCTTGCAGCCCAGCCAGGCTGTCTTCTGCTGCCTGTCAGCTGGCCAGCACCCACAGCTCCTGGGCTGGATTGTTCCCGAGCAGCAGGGGAGGACACTCGGGGCAATTCCCACTCTTAGAGAGCAGCAGAAGCTCTGTAAACAGAAGGGCTCCTCATTAACCACGGGCTAATTACTTTTTAGCCCATTCCCTGCCCCAGCAACCCTTGGGAGCTGCAGCCCTCCAGGGCTGGGCTGGGGGCAGGAGCCCCACGCTCCCCAGGGAGCTGCTCGTGGTGGCTCAGGCAGGGGACAGGACAACCAGCTCCTCTCCAGCACAGCCAGATGTGGTGAGGAGGATGAGGAGGGAGGCAGGACATGGATGAGCCCCAGCTGTTGGCAAGAGGAGCAGGAACTCCAGCAGGAAGTGGACAGGGAGCCAGGGAGGGAGGAGGAGAGCAAAGAGCTGCTTGGGGATGTGGAATGGCTCAGCAGGACCTGAGCTGAAAGGCTCCAAGGCTGTTGGAGGGTGGGGATGCTCAGGGGACCATGGAAGCTGGGGGAGGAGCTGGTGGCTGTGCACCTCTGTGTCCTCAGAGTGCAGCTGCACCTCCTCCTGCCCTAAAGTACTGGGAAAACTGGAGGAAAACACAGGCTAATGGGGCTGAGACAGGAAAGGGACCCACCGAGGGCCTGGAATGGAGTGGGAAAGGAGGTTGGCTATGAAAGGTTGGTCATCAGGGGCTGTGGAAGATTGATGAGACAACAGCAGGTTGGAGGAGGCACCACACACATCTGGAGGTCAAGGAGAGGGGAGAATCATCGTGACAGAATGACTGGGCTGTGTAGGATAGAGATCATCTGGGGATAGACAGGAGCACAGGGGAAAGGGGATGGAGACCCAACAGAAGACTCCTCTGAGGGGGTCTGGGCAGGAGAATTGGACTATCAGACCAAAGGAAGAAATGTTTGACCCTGAGGGTGGTGAGCCCCTGGCCCAGGTGGTCACTGCCCCATCCCTGGCACCATCCCAGGGGAGGTTGGATGAGGCTCTGAGCACCCTGCTCTAGCTGCAGATGTCCCTGTCCCTGCAGGGGGGTTGGATGCGATGACCTTGAAAGGTCCCTTCCCACCCAAAATATTCCATGAGTCTGTCTCAGGGGGTTGGCCAACAGCAGGGACAACCAGGGACCTGTCCTACAGGATAGACCTGGACCCAGCTATGAGGCCAGGGGTGCAGGAGAGTAACAGCCAACATGATGAGATCCTTACCATTCTTCACTTGGATTGCTGAGCCTTGGCCTTGAAGGTGGACCACAGCTGGCTGCAAAGGAGACCACAGGGATTTAGAATTCCTGGGCAACCCTGCCCTGAGGTAGCACAGGCAGGGAGGGGTGGGGATGATTTCAGAGCTGTACCAGCAAACCCAACACGAGCAAAATTCATGGGCAATGGTTGGGAAAACAGAACCCTGAGCTGAGCTCTTTCTTTGGAAGAAGATCAACCAACCTGGATGTCTCTGGAGCCGGCCTTGTCTGTGGCACCTGCAAAATGCAACATCACCTTGTTGAAGAAGGAGCTTGCCAGGAAATCCTCCTTGAAATAAAACTCCTCTCACCCCACCACAACCCTCAAAGCCCAGCTTTGACCAGGAGGAGGAGGGTGACAGGCTATGGTATGCAGCTCAACCTTCAAAAGCCCAGAAACAAGAAGATTCATCCCATTTTTTCCTAGTTTATCCCTAATTTCTAACACCCCTGACGTGATTTGGGTGGTTTGCACGAGGAGCACACATGGCACAACCCTTTATCCTGATGTTTGGGGGCAAAAAAAGCCTCTTGGCTGCAGGGATGACAAGTTTCACTCAGAGCTTGACTCAGCTCAGGTCCTTCACTGCCCTCAAGCTACGTGCTGAAATCTCTTTGCTCCCAGAGCCAAATCTCTGTTAGAGGAGATGCTCGTGGGCAGTGCCCTGCAGTGCCAAGGACCTCGTGCTGCTCCTGGCCTCTGCTTTGGCAATTTCTGAGCTAGACACTGAGAAACCAACCAAGTTTTCCCTTGAGAGCCACGTGAGCTAGAGGGTAAGAGCCCTGGTTTCTCTGGAGATGAGTTCTTTCCATACTAGACTCTTTAAATATAGGATAAACATGATGCAGGTCCAGAGGAGGGCACAAAAATGACCTGAGAGGGGAACCCCTCTGCTGGGAGACAGGCTGGGAGAGTTGGG
This sequence comes from Merops nubicus, assembly GCF_000691845.1. NCBI lineage: Eukaryota > Metazoa > Chordata > Aves > Coraciiformes > Meropidae > Merops > Merops nubicus. Next base: position 43,397 of record NW_008581066.1, on the reverse strand, counting down.
CTTGTTCAGCCTGGAGAGGAGAAGGCTCCAGGGAGACCTTCTGGGGGCCTTTCAGGACTTTCAAGGGGCTCTGTCGAAAGCTGGGGATGGATTTTTGGGCAGGGTCTGTTGGGACAAGACAAGGGGTGATGGTTTTAAACTCAAAGAGGGAGATTTAGACTAGAGAGAAGGGAGAAATGTTGGATGCTGAGGGTGCTGAGCCCCTGGCCCAGGCTGCCCAGAGAGGTGGTTGCTGCCCCATCCCTGGAACCATCCCAGGGGAGGTTGTTTGGGGCTCTGAGCACCCTGCTCTAGCTGGGGCTGTCCCTGCTCCCTGCAGGGGGTTGGACTGGGTGACCTTGAAAGGTCCCTCCCCACCCAAACCATCCTGTGGTTCTATGATCCCACATGAACTCAGGGGTGTGAGGGATTTTAACAAAATTATTGATCTGTGGCTCTGTGGAGAAACAACGTGGTGCAGCCACAAAGCAAAATGAAACCAGGAGCTGCAGGATGAACCCCTCCCTTCCCCTGGCTGCCAGGGCAGGTGACCTGCCTGGGTTCCTGGGCTGGCTCAGGGGCTGAACTCCTGCTGTTCCTCTCATCCTCCCCACCACTGCTGCAAGGATGAGCCCAGGAGCACCCAAGCCCTGTGCCAGGATGCTGCACAACCCCACCTGGCCCCTGCACCCTCCTCAGATGGAAACCTGGAGCTGATCCATTCACTTGTGCTGCCCGGGCACGTCCTCCATCCCTTGGGTCTGCAAAGGTGGAGAAGGGGACAGTTACCTGAGGGGCCCTGCAGCCCAGGAGGTCCCTGAGGGCCTGGGGGGCCAGGGGGGCCGGGTGGTCCCATGACAGTCGTGCCAGGAATG